>NC_039494.1:7982852-8282852 GCF_003590095.1 Trichoplusia ni
AATAACCATTGTTTTTGTTGTTTCGTAGCAGGGACTGAATAACCCGAAAATTACGGTATGTTTAAATAACGGTATGACGTCATACCGTAAAAAAATTGTTACCGCTATATTTGGATACCTAATTTTATTTCGGTACCTTAATTTTTGGGTACCAATATACAGTGGCGTAGCGTGCCATTTTGGCGCCTGGGGCGGGAGACCCACTTTGCCGCCCCCATTCTATAGGTGCTTAATTAAAATTAAATTGCACAGGCAATGAGATACTTTTTATTGAAGAAAAAATTGGATGAGCGGTTTTACAAGCGGATTCTACGAGCCTTATGAGCAGCGAAGTCAGAAATAACTTTGTCAAAATCAATATTAGCAGCCAATTCTTGTTCAATCGACAATATAGCCAAGTTTGATAATCTAGCGGAGCTCATAGTAGATCTGAGGTAATTTTTTATTAGCTTCAACTTCGAAAAACTTCTCTCACAGCTTGCCACACTAATCGCCAAAGTCAAATATATACGAATCAAGATGACTATATTTGGAACCGAAATTCCGAGATTCAGTTTTTGAATGAACTGGAGGAGCTCCAGTGGTCCTTTACCACTTATATCTTCCTCTGATTCAGAACAGGCAATAAATTGCTGGAGACGCTTCCGCTCCATCTGAAACTCGTCCTTGTCGATGTCTTCTAATACATGGGAAAGATCACACTCGAACTTGCTGTCCAAAAGTTTTGCTGGCATCAAAAATCCGAACTTGTCCGATATTTCTTGAATTTGCTGGAATCGAGTCGTCATTTCTTGAATGATCTTGTCCAATGATGCGAACACCTCTCGACGGATTTCCTGCTCGTGAGACAAAGCTGCATCTGCAGAAGATTCATCGCCATGCATGCGTTTTTTCCTGCGAATTCTTCTCGTTTTGAGTTCGATTCCGAGTTTTTCGCAAAGAGTCTTAGCAAAGTCAATTGCTTCTTGCACTAAACGGTCTCTACTTTCCACTAAGAGGGTTTTTCAAAGCGCAGAGTTTCTGAGCACACTTATCCACACTAGTCCTCGTTGCTGCAGGTAAATCTGTGCGTCATCTACTTCAGGTAGCACTGCAGCCCAAAGCCAAGAAAAGTTAGGAAGTTAAATGACTGCATGGCTGTCAGGAGAAGACTGGCTCCCGATCTTGTTTCGGAAGTTTGAGATGAATCTGTTAATTGTTCCAGTACCTCAAGAACTCCCTCAAACTTATTTTTAAGCATCTTGACAGCTACATGTCTAGCGCTCCAACGCGTTTCAGTGACTCGTTTCACTGCTGACCTGTGACGGCAACCAAAGCGTTCCATCTAACAGTTGATGCAGAAAAGAAGGCAAATAGCTTCTCTAGAATTCCAAAAAACGTCACCGAATCACTGATTCAGAAGCAGTGTGTACCCCAGCCAAGTTTAGTGAGTGGTTTGTGCATGCAACGAATAGAGCTTTCGGATTTAGTGCTTAATCCGGGCTTGAACTCCATTGTGGATCCCTGACATTGTGGCAGCATTGTCATAAGCCTGTCCTCTCAGATTCTGTATGTCCAGTCCGTCTGATGTTATCTTCGCGATTATATCGTTGCTGAGATCTTCTGCATTTTTTCCTTTTGGTTGGAAGAAGTCAATGAAAGATTCTACCACAGCGACTTTTTCTCCTTCGATATGTACGTATCGCAGAACTTGGCTCATTTGGTCATTGTGGAGATGTCTGGTGTACTGTCGAAGATTACGCAATAATATTTAGCTTTTTGAATACGACGGATGATGGTGGATCGAACTTGCTGTCCCAGTAAATTTATAAATTCATTCTGGGTTTCTGGAGACAGATATGAAACTGACACTCTTGCTCCCAGCTTTATCTTGTCAGGTGTTCCATTAGAAGAGGATCGTATTCAGCTAGGAGGTGCACTAACTCTAGAAAGTTCCCGCGATTGCCACTATCATCTCCTCGAATGTCTTCTCGATGTCCTCTGAAGCCAGATTCTGTTTGGCTAAGAACTGGATAATATTCAGCAACCTGTACAATACATCCCTCCATTTCTTCTCCTCACTTTCGAAAACTTCTTGTTGTTTCTGATCGATGGTTGCTTTACAGTTCAGGCAAACTTCCAACTCCTTCCATTTCAAGAAACTCTGTTCATGGCCCAGGTTATTTTCATGGTCTCCGATTCTTGGATTTAGCTTCCACCATTTGTTGAATCCTTCTTCAGATGCGAAGTTCGAGCCGGAATTGCCAAACAGCTTGCAAGAAAAACAATACAAAGACTGCTTCAGAGGCGAGTACACCAGCCATGTTCGGAGAACCTTTTCGCCATTAGATAATGGTTTGTAGAACCACTCTTTGGTTAGTTTTCGGGGTACCGCCTTTCGTTGAAGTCCCTGAGCGAACAACATCGGCAAATTTGGAATCGATGTGCTGTACTGAGTCAGACCCGCGACGTACTAGAAGCGTTCTGACTTCGTCGGTCATAGGAGAAGGCCAGCAACCTACATCGTCGAGATTCACATCTTTGACTTCGGCAGGAGCAGAAGGCACGATTTCAATTATGTCTTCTTTGGCAACATTCACTTTTTCTGCAGGCTTATGACTAGATGCTTGAGGCACATCTGGTGAGTCGACTTCGTCTTGACCCTGCTCTGTGGTGGGACCAGAACTACTTCCAACTGCGACGCCAGGCACGTCTTCTTCTTGTGCCTGTAAAATAAGTTATGTATTCCCATGAATATTGGCTAGAAGACACGTTAGAATTTCAAATAAGTATTTTAACTATCACAAAACAAAAGTGGTTTTGGTGACGGCGCGGCTAAATGAAAAATTATGTTACCTACCATAAATAATCAAGTGATCAAAAAACAAAGAAAATATTCCTAGACATTTACAAAACATTCCCAATACAAAATTTCATCTTATTTTGTTTAGCGGCTTAGGCTATAGAGCTGACAACTAAAAACAAACGCACATACATACACATTTTGATTTTTTACTTTAGATAAAGAACCTTGCAATTTATTGCGAGCGACCCAGCCAATAAAATGTCTAAAATAACTGGAGTAATTCTAGGCCACACACGATTCTAGATGGAGGAATCATATATCTACTTACACTGGAATCACTTCCACTGCTGCAGGATGCCACCGAAGACGTTAACGTGGCTTTCGAACCAGAACTAGAACTGAAATATTTCAGTAATGCACCTTGAGACTTTTTCGCATCTGCTGCTTTCTTAGCCCTTTTTTTGCGGAATTCCGCACCGCTTTCTTTGACTCTTTTCATTTTCAAAAACTAATTCAAAGATTGGGTAAAGATCTAAATGTTTAGTTTTAGAAGATTCAATAGTATTTAAAAGATCGAAACACAATCAAAACGACTTTCGTTCCGTATCCAAAACTCTCGCAAAACAAACATACGAGTAATGCGTGATTGCGTAATGGCACTTCACGATGCACTAAAACAAACAAAGTACCTACAAATGAATGCGTAGTACTAATTCAATGAGTGCGAAAGAGAGGCATCGACACGGGCCGACTCGTAAAACAAAAGATTTCAGATTCAGATCAACTCGGTTCGCGCGCGTTGCCTCGCCGGCGCGGCGGGCGGGCGGCGCGGCGTGATGCGATGTTGCCGTTCGTATGTAAACAAACAAACCTTATAAAGAGCTCTGTCAGTAATTTAGCAATTTTTCTTTTAAATAAATTTTAAAAAATCCTTTGTGCGCAAAATTTTATATAAAAATGGAAAATTATACTGTGTAATGAAATGAATGAATCATAGATCAGATCTCAACCCGCTTCAACGGCGACATTTTGCCGCCCCCGCGGGCTGCCGCCCGGGGCGGGCCGCCCCCTCCGCCCCACCCACGCTACGCCACTGCCAATATAAAAAGGTATATTTCGCTAGCAGTACTTAGCCGTTACTAAATAAAGGTATGAAAAAGATGGAAAGACGAAGAAAACAGGATTGTTGCCGGCGCGCACGGTCGTGCCTTGGCCTTGACCACCCTTTTCGGTGCCTCGCACCCCTCGCCCACGTCCCGCAACTGTCAACGCTATATTTTTCGGTACCGATATCGCATAAAGGTTAAATAGCGGTATACCCTAACTTTTATTTTTTTAAGGTACACTTATTTTATACCGGTAGCGTAACCTTATACCGTAACCCCTTTCAGTCCCTGGTTTCGTATCTATCTAACAGTTACAAATGGACGAAAATATTTGTTAATAGACCAGTTGTTGAGAGCTTACTGGTTGTGATTACTGGATTGCTAAGTGAAAGGGTGTAGGTTCAAATCCAAGCATGAACATTTTGTAAAAGAGGAGTGTTATAAGTTGTCGGTCTATCTGTGGCATCGTAGCTCCTGAACGGATTGAGCGATTTCAATTTAGTTTATTTTACATTATGTGCGATTGTTCCTAGACATGTTTGATAAAAATCTATTTTATTATTTGCTGTTATAACGACTAAGAAAATATATCATTTCTGAAAATTAGCAGTCTATCAATGACAGTTCATGAGATATAGCCTGGTAAAGACGTACAGACAGCGGGATCGGTTAGTAACAGGACCAAGTTTATACCCTTAGAGCACATAACCATATAAAGTATTCTATACATCGAATCAAATTGATCTTGATTTCAATTAATAAATTCTATTAATAATAATACTTAGGTATACTAATACATTGTCCTTGTGCCCAATAGACAGACAGACAGACATTCGCAACACGACAATACAACAATATGTGAGAACGTATTACAACATAAATCTTCCATATGTATTCACAATAAGTATATGAAAAAACTATAAAATAAATTTAGGTAATGTAAAGGTCAAATCACTGCTAAAGAATGCCGTGGCTTTCAATTGGTAAAAGTATTTTCAAAATGGGTTTAGTTGTTCTTGAGATTATTAATCACATCATCACAAACTTTGCCTCTTTCTTGTCGTACCAGTATAGGTATTTTAATTAAACCGGACCAAGTGCTAGTTGGACTCGCGACAATTAAGGGCAAGAAAAAATACAAAAGCAATTGGCCACCCAATTTAAACCGTAGCAACCATTGCTTAACTTTGAATTCTATTTTGATTACTTTTTGTAAGCGGCAAAAGCTATTACATCTAAAAAATTCTGACTATCACAACTTATACGATGCAGCATGGTGACAAACTGACAGACAGCAGAGCTTTGGTAATAGATTTCCATTTTCTCCCTTTTATTACGGAACCCCAAAAATGATTTCGGGGAAGGAACTCATTTCTTCACGGCTACGCAATCAATTATTCCGTGAGTGAATCAATACAGAATCAGTTGTCTTCAGCAATCTGGTCATATATGTGTTGCATAACGAATGTTTGTCATCTTCATTCATTACTGTCGAGCGCTGATTGCCTTATCCGTATCTGTAAGTTTATAGGTCTATGGCATCGGACACAGAACACAGATATAGAGTTGTATGAAAAAATGGAAGAGGCAACGAATCTAGGATCACTAGAATTTCTCCGAGCGGTAAAAAGTCACATCGCTTGGCGAAAAGGAATGTCATTCCAAGATTGAGGATTTCTATACTCAAAATGGTGGGCGAATCAAGAACAAGATGCCGTACAATGTAACTTTGTCCGAAAAGACTTACTTAGTAGCCCATTAAAAATAATATTATTATCACTGCCTAGAAAAATATAAAAAAGAACATTCCATCCATGAATTGAAACAACAATTTAATTCCGAATTCCGGAAATAGCTGCTTTCCAATTCCAATTTACTCGTAAACCTATTTTCACAACGGACAATTACAATTATCCATTTGCCTCAAATAATTTGTCCGATATAGGCCGGCAATTCCAGTTTCCAACGGGAGTCCTATCTGTAACGAATAAATAGCTTTTAAAATAGGTCTTTAAACTGGTCGATTTGAACACGAAATACTGCGGTCCGAACCGTAGTTGCACAAAGCCCGTCCCTAAGGCGTAATGCGTAATCCTTTGCCTCACTAATGAGTTGACGGCGGCCATCTTGCCTCTCTGACAGCTGTCACAATTCCCGCGTTTTAAACTTGACATTTTTGGGTAGTAATTGCTGTAAGTTTTGTATTTTGTATGCGCAGGTTTAATTTGTTTTGGTTGACAATTGTTTTTTTTATTATGTCAGTAAATGTAAAAGTGTAATGCAGTAAATAAGTCGTTTTTAACACTTCATTTGAGTAATATTCAAAGGCCATAAATAGAGTTTATACGTGTACAATAAAAGTGCTGGCAGCTCTCTTCCGCTTTTATGACTAAACTGCTGAAGCGATTTTGATATAATTTATTAAAGAAATAGTTTAAACAAAAACAGAAATTTAGATACTTTTAAACCGAAAAAGCGTCTGATCTGGATACCCATGGACATTAGGCAATCCATAGACATGTAAAAACATTATATTCCTTCAACCAAAGACCAAAGGGTACCAAGAGTACCAAAACGGTCAAGCGCGAACGACCACAATCGAACCATGAAATAGGGGAAATGAGATCGACAGATAACGGTTTTTTTTATAGTAAAATACACGGTTAACCCTCAAATGTCTCGTTTATTTAAATTCCCTTGAATGGGGTATAAATGTACCCCGGATGTGTATTTATTGATTGCGTAAGTTGTAAATAATTATTATTGGAATGGCTGTGAATGTATCCTCTTTCCGTATGGTTGATGTACAACCTGGTGTCAGAGTTTCGTAATAACCTCTTTTCTTAAAAACCCTTTAAGGATTTTTTTTTCTTCTTCTTTCTTTTACATACTATTTATAAGCAAAAACGTTTGTTTCAAATTTAGAAACTAAAATTCTTAAAACCTGTTTCACAATCACAGACCAGCCGCTATCTGGCAGATTATAAAAAAAAATTGTCAATCTTTGTATGTAAAAAATCTGTCAAGTAATTTAACGGGAACTTATGTGGCGGTGGTGAAACAGACATTTAAAGTAACTTAAAACATTATCTTAAAAAATGCCAGAAGAAGGCTTAATATATACTTTTTTGATTCACGTTGCCTCATGCACGGCCAGCCTTAATCCCCCTAGCCATAAGCTAATATCACTAGAAAATACCTTCCTATAATAAACTACGAAAAAGCTTATTCATATTAAAAATTTCTTGTTTTTTTTTCTGCCACAAAAGATTGGGCAGGTAGTATTAAAATTCACTTTCGAACACAAGCGATTTTCAACCTTAAAGAATAAAGAATAGAGGTTAATTTGCTTTGTATTGTAATCTTAACCCACATGCCGCGACAGGTGGTCAGATCGACCCTTCCCTTTTATTGTAAAAATACCTTTTTTTTCGTTTTTGTTGTTTCTTTGCCTTTCGTGTGTTTGGGTGGTTTGAGGGTTAGTTTAGCTAGTTTAAAGTAACGAAAATGTTACTAAAAGTTTTTATGAAGTTCGTTTAACAAAGTAAAAATCACTTTTCAAAGGGCGAAGAATATTGGTATAGCAACAAAAACATGAGGCTAGCACAGGACCGTAGAAATTGGCACGAGAAAGGGGAGGCCTATGCCCAGCAGTGGGAGGATAAAGGCTGCGGATGATGATGATGTACAAAAACATAGATACATAGACATAAAAAACCATTTAACCAAGCTCGATTAAATTATTTTTCTATTATGACAGCTATTCCACGTTAAATGAAAAAATAACCAACATAATCGATTCATCAAGTCCGAAGTTGTAAGGTACCAAACAGAAGCTCTTTTTTAAGTTAAAAAGCTTAGACAAACTGTGTGATCAACGAATGCTTGTCCCGAGTCTGGGTATCTTAGTGCACGTGATTTAAAAGTTTTTAAAACCATCAAAAATCGATAGACATATCTTAGTCAATTTTTAAAAAGAAGACTAGAATTAACGAAATTCACACTATTATCAAAATACAGCTTTAGTGTAGGTACATATATAGATCCTTAAAAATAAAATTCATTATAATAAACTTTCACGACGTACATGTAAGAAAATACAGCTTCACCAAAACTAATGTCATTAATATGAATGTCAAAGTTTGCATCACAACATTAACAGTTATCAGCTCAAAGCCAGCGGCGGTTAAACCTTGAAATAAGTTCGATTTGATTAATATTGTTGGTTAAACTTGTCATAAGCGGTAAGTTAAGATAACAAAATGATTATAGATCATGATTTATTTAATAACGGTTTACTTTCGCGTATTAATAGGGATAAACGAACTACGTTTCTCGGAAACAAAACTCCCGCACTAAGGAATTTAATTCCTCGTGTCGCGGGGACATTCACATACAGTCAAGTCACATGCACAAAGACACCCAGACTCAGAACAAGCATTCGTGGATAACAGAAATGCTTGTTCAACGCGGAGATCGAATCCACGTTTAGTCCTTAATCATGAGCTGGCGCAGCGTCAACATCGGCAGGTTATTATGAATCAAGAAGTGACCAGTTTATTTTTAATTGTTTGCTTCTGGCCTATTTTGAACTGAACCCTAACCGTCGGGACTTCGACTCGCACGTGACCGGTTTAGTTATAAAAAAAATTTTTATTTTTTTATTTTTGAGATGAAAGGATATATCAAGACAAAGCCATACTTGATGGGTTTATCTCGTTCTATAACGGAGCTCCTATAGCAATCTTCCAGCTCCAGCATTACATCAGCTCCATGTCACCATAATACTACATTGTCACACAATATACATACGCATGCAAAATGTCATCTCAATCGGAAACCGGGAAGTGGGTCTTTAACTTGCAGAATGATTACAGACAAAGGGACAGGTGAAAATAAATAAAAGCTTATGAAAATTTAGCCAAGCATATGTCAAAAATATTTCGCATTTTATATCTTAACGCCATAATGAATTTTCCCGCCAAAACTTCATACGAGACTAATAAAAGCAGCGAGTTGCATCAGAATATTCATGACACACAAGCTTCGGTTTACTTGCGCGCATAATTAGGTACGGACTTCGGTTCCCGGTTGAAGTAAGACCCTTAAACTATGCAGGAACTTGCGTCAGACGAATTTCAGACAAGAAATTCAGACTGAGTTAGGTTTCAGGTTTAGATAAACATCATTAAATTTATTTATTAAAGATAGACTCCATCTTACTAAGGGGTATCGTGTTGCCCATGTAACTGGGTTGAGCAGGTCAGATAAGCAGTCGCTCCTTGTAAAACACTGGTACTTAGCTGAATCCAGTTAGACTAGCAGCCGACCCCAACATAGTTGGGAAAAAGCTAAGATGATGTTTAACATAGGCGATGACCCCTGAGTTTACTTCGATATTTCTTCTCACGGTAGCCAGCAAAAAAAGTCAAGCAAGGTTAGTTAATTAAAAATGACATGTAAATATAATTAATAAAAAATTACTGAACCCTATTCATTCTCATTTTTTTGGAAATCCTTCTGAAGGAATAATACTGGTTACTGGCTAGTTATAGTATGTATATTGTAGGCTGTTCATATCATTAGAATACAAATGACGTATTCAAAAACACATAGTAATGGGGTGGCTATTACTACAGTTTAATCCTAGCTTTTGACGAAACATGCATCCAAATGAAAACTCACAGTCCACCACGGCATTTAATTAACAAGCAAAAATCTTCACAAGCATTTGTTTTTGTGCAATTTAAACTACACGAATTCGCACCGAAATCTTTTAATTAAAATCTACGCTTCGGAGTTATCAGCCATTTTGATTTCATCTCTTGAATATAATTAATGACTTTCTGATAGCTGTAAATATTTAAAGTGATACAATTAATTAATGTCTCGTTAATTAGGGTCCGTTATTAATTTTATACATAATTTAAACGTTAATTTATGTATGAGCCTTGGATTATAGGGTCTTAAAGTTGACCCTTTTGAGTTACATGTCTCCTCGCTAACTCTGACGAATGTATTGAAATGACAATTCAAAGTCACGTTACTTGTCGAAGAGGAATGTCATTCATATACATTTGAAGTTGTGTATAAGGCGATTAGACATTGTCTTGGCTGCCAGAACTAATGTTGTGAAAGGGAGACGCCAATATAAGTTATCATATGCTATCTTGCATCCACAATAACTATCTTTCATTAAAAGCTATTATAATTATAGTTGGCTAAGTGAGAAGCTGGATGCGAGCAGCCGAAGATAGATCTCGATGGCGTGCTATTGGGGAGGCCTATGTCCAGCTGGGGACGAATATGGGCAGATGATGATAAAATGAGACGACTTAATATCAATAGCAAATGATTAACGGCATTTATTTTGAAGTTAGTTTTCGTGCTGTTTGTCATGTTGAGGCCAGAAGCAGAAATATTCGTACGTATGTTTTTTTGTTTATTCACTTTTGTTTATCTTACCAATTCTAAGAAAATTACGTGTCTCGTTTATTGAAGTTTACCTGTAAACAAAAATAAAATATTGTTAGTAAAATAGTTAAAATAAAAGTCAAAATCAAAATGTTTTAATTTGAAGCTTAATATTAACTTCAAATAAAGAAATTGAACATAGCAGAAATACGGTGAAAATTTTCACTATCAAGGTATCAAGATTAATGAGATACAGCCTGGTGACGAACAGACAGGCAGACGGAACCTCAGTAATAAGGGTCCGTTTTTACCCATACGGTACGAAACTCTAGAACAAAATCTTGCAAGATTTGATTACAGACAAAGGGACAAGCGAAACTACAAAAGTTAGCTAATATCAACCGAAGTCCGTTTAAAATTTAATTCCTCGGATGCCTCATTATAATCCAAACACATGATTCGTTTATCGATACAGGTATTTGCAACAATGGTTCACGTTTTTAGAAACCTATTCTTATGCAAAGTAGCGGTTTGTGTGTGGGGCCATGAAACAAGCGACTAGCACGAATAGCCGAGTGGTTGAGGGCACCACGCCAAACCTAATGTGCGCGACGGGTTGCAGTTTAGATCCCTGAGTGGGACAAGTGTGTGCGATCCGCGAATGCTTGTCCTGAGTCTAGGAGTCTTCGTGAATGTTACGCAAATTGATGATAAACTAGCATTTTAACCTTGGCAAGTTCATATTTTGAGTTTAAAATTAGAAATTTCTTAAATGTAAGGCTGATGTGAAGTTCATGGCTAAGAAACAGCCTCTTAATGTATGGTAAGCAACGCTTGACGTGGTCAGTGCGTGGAGTCGTGACGGATTATGTCATAAAGAGTTCCGTCTTGTTTAGGACAGCACAATGTATTAGTTTTTCAGTCCAGCTGTCATTTACCACCACATACTTACATGTTTAGCGTAACGGATAGTCAGATGCCAGATTTCTTATACTTATAACAAAACGGTATTTTGACAATAACTTTCAAGAAACGAATTTATATCGGCTCATGATTAAATACTCTTTTTAGAACCAACACTGGTCAAGCAATCCCGACAAAAACGGGACATAAACTTTCACCACATAACTATACCTTATTTAGTTATCAAAACTCTCTTAGACCTTGGTAAGGGTCAAGGGAATAATATATATGAGTCAAGTACCTGCCAATGTGTCCATATTGTAATTATAATATTAAATTAACTATTCATACGCCGTCCGCGAGCCGCATTTCTGTAGCTGCCTGTCACTCGGGCATTGTTCTGAGTGTAGGGCCATTAGATACGCGAATTTACAATCAAAATTATATTCTCAACTTTTTGTTCGCCTAAACGGTTGTCATGGTATGGGCATGTTATGCGGAGGAATGAGAGTCATGTGGTGAGGAAGGTGTTGAGTATGGATGTGGATGGATATAGGGGAAGAGGACGACCTAGGAAACGATGGATGGATTATGTGAACGACGATGTGGCTGCAAAGAGCGTTTCTTGTGAGATGACGTCAGAAAGGTATGGAAGAAGAAGACACGTTGCGGCGACCCCAAATAAATATAATTGGGATAAGGACAGGAAATTAAGAAAAGCTTGTGCCACTAGTGGTTGTCTTGTGTGTCAGGTTGTGATGCTCAAAAATGGTTGAGCTTCATGAGATGGTCGATATGTGAGTACCGCTTGCTGCCCACAGGCTTTTTCAGATCGATCTGGTACTTTCCTCAAAAGACCAGTCACAAGAAATACTCTATATTAGTTTCTACTCGCATTTTAAAATTGTCTGGAATTTAACAGACTGCGACTCCTGAGTTTGTTTCGACATTTCTTCTCAGGGTAGTCAGATAGGAAATGTCGACTCCAGCGTTCTCAAAAAAGGCATATAAAAGTGATATATCCCACTTGCAGAATAAATGATTTCGTTTCACACGAGACAAGCGTTAAAAGCCTACAGCATCACGCTCAAGTACCTAGAAGCTTTCGAAAGCTGTTTGCGAGTAAAGAGAGCCTACCATCAACTCGTAGTATTATAGTAGGTGTGAAAGAGATGCCAATCTACGCTGTGTAGTGCTATCACGCTCACACAATTCAACAGTCTTTAAAATGTAAGTACATCAAATAATTATTAAGATAAGAAAAGCTTTGTTTTTCAAATCTTTTATTCGTATTTTTTATAATTTTTGTTCGAAAATACTAAAGCGATGTTTTTGGAAATCTGTTTAAAGGAATTATTAGATTTTATGCCAAATCTAGTAATGCCTTATATGATGACATGGACCTGATCTAATGCTGGAGCTGGAAGATAGTTGCAGGAGTTGTACTATAAAACGACACAACTCTTAAATTCGTACTCGCTCAATTCATATTGACGAATACTTGGTCCCAAAGAAACAATAGCAAGATAAAATCTTTTTAAATATATTCAATGCGTTTGTCAAAGAAAGTTAAATATCACGAAATATTCAACATTTTAAATAGAAACTTAACAGTCAAAATAATGATATACCGTCGCGAGCGATGCCGGTGTCAATAACGATGTGTATATTATGAAAGACTTTCAATTAAAGACTTCGATACATAGACTATATATATACCTATGTATCTATCTACCTTCCAATACTCGACTATCATAGATTATATTGCTACTAGCATATAGTTTTGATAGGGTTAGACGAAGAAATCTGTTTAATCAGACAGATTTCAGAAATAAATTAGATACATATTTTTCATTAGATCACATTATTAAAAAGAAAGGAAGTTAAAAAGCACTATAATAATGGATGGGGGGGGGGGGGCAGAAAGTAGATATAAGTCACATTGGTATTTTGCCTGCGTTGGTATCAAACCTGCACCTCGCGAATACAAATCCATATATCGAACCGCAAGACTTCTCAAAAAATAAAAGAAAAATCACGCTTAGCAAATATGAAATAACAACTTTTTAACTCGATTAGTCCATAGTATGATTTCAAAAACTGCTTTTTAATAATTTAATTTGACCCAACTATTTTAGCTAGATTTTCGTTGCAGACTGTACATTTAGTTTTTAAACCCTTTGTGAACCTTTGATAGTAGTCTGGGTGCAACGACTGCGAGGACGACGACCTTGAACCGCAGACAGTTTTATATACATACTGTATATACATATATATATAAGAGTGCAAGTCTGTCTGAGACGCGAATATTCTTGGAGAAAAGTTTCGTAAAATTCTCTTCAAGAGAAAAGTATTTATAAAAGAGAATCTTGAGAATTTTTTGTTTAAGTTTTAAAAGTCCCGTACGATAAGGCATTGTTAGAATCCACTGTATGTCCGTTTGTGACCAGGCGGTATCTTACAAACCGTAACAACTGGGAAGTTTAAATATTCACAGATTGAATACTATTTCTGCTATATTAAAATTAAAATCGAGTTAAGCAACGTTTTATACGATCATAAATGCACCATAACATATATTTCTGGGGATTTCTTTCCCTTCAGGTTATTTGCACGGAACACTCATGTTCGCAGGATACATCTAGCTGCCTAAGATACCGCTCAACAAATGACTCAGTCCGATCAAAAGGTCGGAAACCACTTCAGAGAAATCTTAACATAATGTATACCTTCCGGAGGCAATTTATTTTAGCAGAATACTGAGCTTTAAAACCCAACCAATCTAACAAAACGACATTAGTTCTAGAATTCATAGAAAATGCTTAAAATATGTATGGGAATGACATTTTGTTTGAATAGTCACGTGACTGATCTGTCAAGGGCATATATTTTTCCTGTTACGGCTTGTATGCGTTACAATATCTTTGGTAATTATCTGTTAACCTTATGCTTAATAAACACAGTCAAAATAACTATAGAGGAAGCCGCGAATTAATAAAATCACATTAGAATTTAAAACTTCAAATTAACTGAAATGACGTTCCTTTTAACCGACTCCAAAAAATGAGTTTCTCAGTTTGACCTGACTGTATGTATGTCCGCGATTATCTTGCGTTTGCCTGAAGTAATTTGGATGCGGTTTCCGGAAAAGTATTTCTTACATTCAGGAGAAGTTTTTAGTGCTTTAACCGACTCAAAAAATGAGGAAATTCTGAATTTGACTTGTAAGTGTTTTCGACAAGTGACGTGACTTTGACTTGTCAGTTCAATATATTTGAGAGATTCGTCAGCGTTAGCGAGGAGACATGTAACTTATATCCAAACACATGAAATTTGACCTTCAAAAAGAGGTTTCTCTTCAATCCCTTTCCAAAATATCTCCAATACGTGTATTTCGGGACATGTTTGGCGCGCCTCCAGCAAACTTGTAGCGCACTTGAGTCGGTCCTAAATATGGATATCGGTGCATTTTGAATATAATTACAGACAGTGTTTATATCCACTCAGCTGGTTGGAAGCTTTTATACGTGTTGTTTTGAAAATAAAATAAATAAATAAATTTGAAATTAAATTAAACCCATAAGTATAAACGATAATGATCGTTTAAATTTTATACTGAACTAGCTGTTGCCCCTGACTTCGTCCGCGTGGTTAGAAGATATAAGTTAGGATTTTTTCAACGGAAGTCCTAGCTAGAAGATGAATATTTTTCCCCGTTTTGGTGATGCGTAGTGCGTAGCGTGATGGTATATAGCCTAAAACCTTCCTCGATGAATGGTCTATTGAACACAAAAATAATTTTTCAATTTGAACCTGAGATTAGCGCGTTCAAACAAACAAACAAACAAACTCTTCAGCTTTATATATTAGTATAGAAGTATAGATGAGTCGAAATCAAGATAGGTCTTTAATTTAAACAATATAATATTTATATCTTGCTTGTTCTGAGTTTGGGGTGCATATGACTTGATGAATTTTTGACAAACTCCCCGCGACACAAGGATTGAATTCCATAGTGCGGGAGCCGTTTCCAGAAAAAAAAGTGCTTTAAGATTGGTTTACTTAGGCGTTATTATCGGGGTTAACCCCGACTAGTTTCATTCTCAACCAGAGGCTGTCGTTAGCTAAAGCGGGGCGGCGGATTTGCTAGTCGAAGGTATCATTGAAAATAGGTACGAAACTAGTCAGGCGATCCCGAAATACATGTGATTTGACCGTTCTGTAGGAAAAACAAATACCGCCTCAGTAAACTTATTATAATGAAATTATTTTGTATTTGATCGCAAGCCATCGTAACCTTAAAATAGGTGGTTAACAGTTATTCTATTGTTGCATGACCCAGGAATCAAACGTGCATCGAATCGGTCACTACTATTGTCGATTTGTCATAGTTTTGAACAATGCAGTTTTGTTGTCAATGTCAAAATAAAAGTATATTGTTTTAAGGTCATTGTCATTGGCAAATTACTGTAGGATTATAATTGAGGGGTCTTGGTTCAAATCCCACTGTTGGGCACAGGCATCTTCCACATAAGGAAGGTTTGAGTATTGATCACTAAGCTAGCTCATTGCGGGAGAATCTAGATTATATTTGTAATACAGGTTTTTACGATATTTTCTTTTGCACTTTTGCAGTTATATCGTGAATCGATCACAGTTTAAGCTACGCTTGACGCGATTAGTCCGTAGATGGGTGACCATCCTTGTCATAACGAGTTCCTCCGTGTCTCGGAAGGCACGTTAAATTGTGGGTCCCGGCTGCTATTCACACATCTTTAACAGTCGTTACAGGTAGTCAGAAGCTTGAAAGTCTGACCACCAAGTCTAACTAAGGCATACCGTGTTGTGTTGCCCAGGTAACTGGTTTGAGAAGGTCAGATATTCAGTCGCTCCTTGTAAAATACTGGTACCTACTTAGCTGAATCCAATTAGACTCCGACCCTAAGCCGACCCCAATATAGTTGGGAAAAATCTAATAGCAATAAACTTTACCAAACAAACATTGAAAAAGATCAATTCAATATTCAGATTTGATCTCACACCAATAATTTTATCAGGCAACGTTTATTCCGTTGGACCATCAAGCCAGTTACACGGTAGCACGAAATAAGGCTTTATAAAACGTTTGTAACTATTTTATCAATCTCACTCACAACGGTCGCGTGTGTCGCAACTCATGTTACGTGCTTGTTATATTAAGGGCTGTCACAAGTTAACCGATCGGAAAAAAAGATGATGTTTTCTCTAAAAAAATACTTTGTTATGGTTACGCCGAAAGATAGTTGTAGCAATTGAACGAAAAATGTCACAAATATTAAGGTATGACAAACGAGGTCGATTATTTAAAATGTGATCAATTTTTCGGAGATTTTGTGAATTGGCCACCTAGACAAGAACTAACCGCAGCTAGCTCTACATACCTTATATTATTGATTGAATCTCGTGCCTAACACTCAGCTAAGTATTTAATGAATAAGTCTCAAATATCACCACATATCTTTAAAAGTAGGTCACATTTGTTTAAAAGCTATTAAATAAGTTCAAAATTAATTTCACATGCTTAAACAAAAGTTATTAATTCTCATAATTGACAGCCCTGTGCATCTGTCTGTGGCATGCCGCTATGCTCCAAATAGCAGCCGTCGCGACTCGCGACTAACTCGCAAGCCGAATTTATTCTTACGGCTGTATAGAGTCGTGCCTTTGCCGACGAATATTTAAAATGGCGCGCCTTTCTGACGTTTGATGACAGGCGCCATTTTCGAAATTTAATTCCCTTTGTTTGCGTATTTCGGAAGAATGTTTTTGAGATTAAGGTTATTTTTAGATGTGAAGTAACGAATAAGTACAAGCTTGTATTTTTGGTTTCACCTGTCTCTTTTTTTGTAGACATTTTAATCCGTGAATGGTAAATTTCAACCCATTTTGATTTGATTAACCTGAAAATTTGCATGCGTTTGCAAAATCGGGTAACACAGTATCCCATAATGAGACTGGTTTTCAGATGTTTTTTTTACAGTTATTTGTCAAACTGTTAAGAGAGATTTTTTTGCAAAAGGTATGGCATAATGTTTTGGAATAGCACAAATATGAAAACGGATAACCTATACGCCATAAAGTTTTACAGGCTGGCAACTTCTGGCAAGATTCCAGAATAGATAATGAAACCTCTTACTGAAGGCAATTCATTATATTCTGGCTTCGGTCCAATCCTCAACAGGTGAGGTTATTAAACTCATTGGATGTGAACCCTGAAGAAGTCTGAAGGTCAGGAGATCTTGGTGTGGGGCAGGTCAGGGTTTCTGGAATCGGACGACAGATGGCGCTGTCTTCAATGAAACTATGATTGGAGCTTTTGTTATGGTGTTAATACACTATAAGTCTTTGTGACGTTCGTACGAATGCTCTCTGCTCTGTTCGGCGCCACGCTCACAGCGAGTGAACCCTCACCTGTAACACTTCATTGTCTCTATTTAAATATCGGAGCTCACACATCAGCCGCGCTCGTACACGCGCTCGACCAAATGTTCGGCTCGTGAAACGGTGATACACTTTTTTCCCACGTTTTTATACACTCACTTTCTTGTTTGTTTGTCGTTCCGGTTGGACTTTTGCAAGTCAATTTTGAAGCACTTCCCGATAAGCTAGCAGGCTGCAATTTTCAGGGCAGCTTCAAACCCGATGACAATGCAATTTACAACTATGAAAACGGTTAGACCGATTTAGATAAAACTTGAATGGAGTGACATTTTGCCAGATAATTAAGTTACTTATTTGAGAGCCATATCCCCTCCTCGTAATCTCATGATTAAGGATACCGGTAGGATCCAAAACTACTCCCAAGGTCTTAAATAATAACGTTATAAAAAATATGAATTGCACATATCTCTGAATTCCCGTGAAAACCTTTGGGAAATTTTCATATGCGCATACAATTTCAAAGTTAGTAATTGTTGCATTAATTACGGAAAGTAATTGAAAACTAGTGCAGACTTCAGTTCAGTTAGGAATTGTGGAAATCTAGTTTACAACTCTACTGGGTTTAGGGATGGGACACTCATCGATATAGAAACGTATCGAAATAAATAAGTGGCAAAAGTGTATGTATATTTTAATATAACATTTTCCGAGTGTACTTATAGAATGTGTTATTTTATTGCATTCATATAATAAGTGAGTTAATCAATAAAAACTGCATGCCTTATTAGGGAAAAATAAACAGTCATAAAAAGAGATAAATTAATTAAATAAAGTTTAAAAAAAAATAAACCTTATCGAAATCGATCCATCAATTTAGGAGCTACGATAGCAGAAAAAGTCTCTTTTCAGACAAAAGGAAAACGTATAAACGTAAATCCATAATCCAGCTTCTCGAAACTGAAATTCGAACATTGAAAAATCCAAAATGGCGGACGTCACAGACAATTACTATAAAATACAATTACTATTGTGTTTTGTAGCGAATTGATTTTACGACACATAAAAATTTGTACCTCACAGAATATATACATTGTATATTTACTGAACAAAAATCTGTATGACATTCCATAATCGACACAATTTCACAGATTTATATTTTGATAGTAACTATCGTGAAAATGATTCATTATTAAATGATGCAACGGTTTACTCACGCGTATTTATCGGGAGTGCCTGACTAGTTTTGGACCCAACCGGAGTCCTTAATCATGAGCTGACGCGGCGGTTGTATCCGAAACTATAGATGTTTAGTTGACAGATGTACATATGTGAGTGTAAGTATGTCCACATTTTTAAGGAATCTATACGAAAAGGAATAGTAAGGGAATACCGATCCCTGGTCCAGGCGGAGAATAATGAAAGGTTTTAGGATAGAAATCATTGGGTCACAATAAGCTAGAAAAAAATGACACAATTCAGTGTCTGTCAGTATGTGACCTAATAAAAATTGAGGTTAAGCAACGTTTGGTATGGTGATAAATCTGATGCATATCCACATTGATTACAAAACGATTTTTTTTTTTTGGTTATTAATACAGGACCCCTAATTTCGCAAGCTTGACTCTCACTTTTTATAAAGCCTGTTTCAGATCCCACTGCTGGGCAAAGGCCTCTTGCCCTGAGATGGGCCTTTCTCTTCCAGACATCTCTATAATTTGCGACCCTTGACCGTATTTTTATCATTATTTTGTGAATAGTTTTAAAACAAAAAATATCGATAAATATATCGTAACACCACTACGCATCTTCAACAGTAGATGATGAAAACCCAAGTGTAAGGATTTATCGCGGGCCCGCAAATTGTGCAAATTTAACCGTTTGTTACGCGTTAACTGCACGATAAGAACGCTACAGTTTAACTGGTTAGTTAACTCTAACTCTCTCTCACTAACTGTGGTTTAAAATTCAATTTACGGATTGAAAATTGAATTTTGTTACAGCTGTGCTTGGTGTATTTGTTGACCTCTTTTTGTATCTATCTAGACTGGAACTTAATCCTAGTTTTTTTAAACTATTTTTGTCGCCTTTGTTCAATTTCGTTCGGTATTTTTGTGTGAAACAGTTTAATTAAAATAGATAATTTTGTATTTTTTCGTTAAATTTATAAAACTGGTCCCTGCTGTTATTTACCCTTCTGTGACAGTCGTTGACTACGGGGTATCGTGTTGCCCAGGTAACTGGGTTGAGGTGGTCAGATAGGCAGTCGCTCCTTGTAAAACACTGGTACTTAGCTGAATCCGGTTAGACTGGAAGCCGACACCAACATAGTTGGGAAAGGCTAGGATGATGATGATGAAATAAATAAACGATTATTGTATAATTATATTAAACAATTATATTCTGTAATCTGTTGAGTAACAAGTGTTAACCCTTTTGTATAATTAAGTTGACAGATGTAGTATTGTCTTTACGTCTAATTGAGTTTCATATGTTACGATATAAGACTACTGTCAGAAGGTTAAGTTTTAACAAGCTTTCATTGAGTTTTGACTGTCGTGGAGGAATTACGGTTCTATGTAAATAGGATTTAGAAGGAGTCGTTCTTAGGTAAAAGACTCCACTGACTAGGACTTGTTGAAACATTTTCTATTAAAATTCTACCTTAGTAAGAATTTATAGGTAACTTTTACATCGGTTCTAATTTAGGATACTTATAGTTCGTTATTTCAAATCTATACTAGTATCTATACTTATATATAAAGCTGAAGAGTTTGTTTGTTTGAACGCGCTAATCTCTGGAACTACTGGTTCAAATTGAAAAATTATTTTTGTGTTGAATACTTGAATAGACCATTTTAACTACTAACGACTAATAGGGAGGGAGGAAAATACAATGGAAAATGTGGAAAAAACAAGGTAGATATAAATCATAACTTATATCTTCTAACCACGCGGACGAAGTCGCGGGAACAGGTCGTGTCCTATATTTCGGTTACGGAGTTCCTTAACAATTCTGGTTTTATGTATGGTAGTTCCGAACCCCATCACAGGCTAAGTACCAATGTGATTTTTATAGTTATATTCATGCTCTTTTTAGCCTAAGTCACAATTCACAAACGGTGTATGGAAACATGGTAAGGAAATCTGGATTCGAAGAGCTAGCATGGTGACCGATGCCCGATCATCCTGTAGATAAGGAAAGAGGCTTTTACGCTGCCATAGGTCAATTACATTTTGACGACCTCCGTGGTCGAGTGGCGTACGCACCGGTTTCAAGGTGTCGCTATCTCTGAGGTCCCGGGTTCGATCCCCGGTCGGGTCAATGTAAAAATTCACATTTCTACATTGTCTCGGGTCTGGGTGTTTGTGGTACCTTCGTTGTATCTGAATTCCATAACACAAGTGCTTTAGCAACTTACTTTGGGTTCAGAAAAATGTATGTGATGTTGTCCGCATTTATTATTTATTTATTATTACATACCATTATGATAGCTATGTTTTATCAAAATGGACCTTTTGTATAAAACTCTTTAATGACATTCAATTTACATACCTAAAGATTACTACGCCATATTAACACTTACTAAGTTTGTATCTTACCTAAGCGTTTGAGGTTACTATAAAGATGTGAATTCAGCTCACCCATCACGTTCGTGGCCTAGTTGACGGTCGCTTAAGTTACAACAGAAAAAGTATAATTGAATTGAATTGAATTTTTAAAATAAACTCTATACTGACAGACCGGCAAACATTGCAGTCTTACTAAATGAATTCCATTCATGTTTTGAGTAACAATTACAAAAAATATTATTTTCCAACTTCTAATATTCCAATCCCTTCTAATATTATAAATGCGAAAGTAACTCTATCTGTCTGTCTGTTACGCTTTCACGTCTAAACCACAAAACGGATTTTAATGAAATTTGGTACAGAGATAGAGTTGACCTTGAGGAAGAACATAGGATAGTTTTTATCCCGGACTTTTGAAGAGTTCTCTTGGAAACGCGATATAGCTTACCTCGACGCGGGCGAAGCGACGAAAAGCTAGTCTATAATGATTATTTGACGTCCCAAGAGTTACTTTGTAGATTTACTTGAACAAATGGATTTTGATTTTGAGTTTTTTATTTTAAAGAGTAATTGAAATCGACCAGTATTACCTACTTTGGTTATTTACCCTATAAAAACAAATGCTACCATCGCAATATCTTCCCATAGACTCTTTACATCCAGGCTTTTCGAAGCCCATTCTCCTCTAGCAATAGCCTTTTCTTTCGCGCCATTTTTCCCCTCGGAAACAAATGGTGGGGCATTTATTAGTCAAGTCAAATTGCTTTGTATTTAGTGAGGTGTGAAGTGGCGCCCCCTGTAATGACGGCGAGACTGCACGTAGTCGCGAGGATCCATTGTAATACGGTACGGGGAAGTTTTGAAAGTGGAGGCATATTTTGTTGATATTTTGGGAGTGCTCGTGGCTCAGGAATGATCGATCGAAGGTTAAGCTATGTTGACGCGGCCGGTCTGTGGATTGGTGACCATTTACGTAACAACTAAATGGTCTGGAAGAGATTGCTTTTTAGCGATAAGACTGCCTTTTGTACTCATCATATTTGTTTGTATTGACCTAAATTGTTTTTCCTTATGGTGTACAATAAAGAGTATTCTATCTATCTACGGTATGATCGATCGAAGGTTAAGCTATGCTCGACGCGGCCGGTCTGTGGATGGGTGAACATAATATACGAAACAACTAATAATAACGTGCCTTTAAAAATGCAGAGAAATAATTTCTCTGCATTTTCTCTAAATTTTCGGGATTCGGCTGCCATTGGTACATCTTTGACAGTTGATACAGTTACTTTCAATCTAGAAAGTCTGACAACCAGTTTTACTTAAAGATAGCGAATTTAGAATACTTAAGGATACCGAATTGAGGATTATTTAAGGATGTCAAATGGGCACCGCTCCATATAAAACACTGGGATTAAAATTCAACTTAAAACTATATGGAAAAATCTCAGTGGCAAATGATATAGGATAGGGAGGATATGTAGGATAGGGGTAAGATTCAGCTGTTTTACAAGGAGCGACTGCCTATCTGACCTCCTCAACCCAGTTACCTGGACAACACGATACCCCTTAGTAACATAACCAATCTTTGTACATACTATCAAGAAAACACAAGAGAAAATTTCTCGTACCGTGTGAACAATGAAAACAAACTGGTTTTTATTTAACGAAGAAGAAAATTCCATCGCACACAGTCAATAAGTCTGATGTCGACTGTATTTTAATGTACCTAAATGAATTAGTTAGCTTTTTGCTCTCGAAACAACTTAAAAGAGATAAGAAACTTAGTTGCAATTTAAAGTAAAGTGAAGGATATAAAACTAACGTGTTACGGTGAAGATTTAATGAAAAAGGTTGCAGCAAAATAGGATTAAATACTTTTACTTAATTAAAATGAAAATAACAAGTTTTTGAGCATTAAAAATCTTCTCAAGGACTAGAAGTTGAAACCTTGTATCGTGGGGTTTTCAGAAACATTAAAGTCATATAAACAATGACACACTCACTCAGAATAAGTGTTCGTGGATAACACTAATAGTACGTCATGTCCTACGTAAATTGAACTTCATTTCAATCTATCTATACTAAATAAAGCTGAAGAGTTTGTTTGAACGCGCTAATCTCAGGAACTAATGGTCCAAATTGATTTTTTTTTTTTGTTGAATAGACCATTCATCGAGGAAGGCTTTAGGCTATAAACCATCACGCTGCGACTAATAGGAGCGAAGATACAACGGAAAATGTGAAAAAAACAGGGCAGGTATAAATCATAACTTATATCTTCTAACAACGGGGACGAAGTCGCGGGCAACAGCTAGTAAGAAAATAAACTAGAGAGATTTTTTCATTTATGTTTCACACGGCAATTAAACCAATTACACAAATTAAGATAATTAAGTCCAAAATCGTGAACCCTTTAAGAAACATTAGTACAAAGCATCACAACGTCTAAACACTGTATTGTAAAAGCGAGACAGAGTACTTATCATTAAATAGCGTTGTCTCTTTTACACTTACGAGTAGTAAACGGCCCCTGTACTCAAAAATATCTTTTGTCATAGAAAATTGGATCTCGAAACACGTAACGCCCCAATCATTCACGAAAAATAGGTGTCATATTTTCAATCCTACATTTTTTGTCACGTATTTGTCACGTGACGTCATATCACATATGTCACTGCTACCGGCTGCGAGGAATGATGTATGGAAGGGTCTGGGTTCGAATCCCGATCGGCTATTAATTTTTTGGTGAAAGGTTTTATATAAAATGGGGGTGGAAAGGGTTTGTGAATTGGTAACGGAATTATTTTTGATGTTTTTTGGGTCTATGAGCTTTTATTGACCTTGTAATGTTTGAATGTATGTTCAAGCATTTTGGGTGTAAAACAGTTTCTTCAAAAATAAAAAAATAAAAGAAATAAATTTCAGACATGCCTCGGAAGAAAAACAGTCTAGACTCAAAAGAGGAAACTAAGCCCAGCAGTGAGAAACTAAAACAAGAACATGAAAATCAAAAGCAAGTCAAAAACGGCCATGAAAGGATTTTGAAGTACCGTTTTATTAAAAGACGCTAAAAACTTATGTTTTCTTTCATAACAACATACGAAATACATCCTAATTTCAAATCATTCAGGTTCATGAGATACAATTAAGCGACAGACAAACATCATAGCCTTAGTAATCGAACCCTCTTTACCCCTTAAATACGGCAATCTAACAAAGCAATAACATAAGCGAGTAAAACCGCAGGACACAGCGAGTTATAACAACTATTTGAATAACTTGCATTATTATATTACTAGCTGTTGCCCTGATATAAGTTATAGGAAGTTTTAAACGGAATCCTTAAAGATAAACAATTTTCCCTGATTTTTTCCAAATTTTCCATTGTATCTTCGCTCCCATTAGTCGCACCGTGATGGTATATAGCCTAAAACCTTCCTCGATGAATTGTCTATTCAACACAAGAATATTTTTTCAATTTAAACCAGTGTTTCCTGAGATTAGCGCGTTCAAACAAACAAACAAACAAACAATCTCTTCAGCTTTATATATTAGTATATAAGTATATATATATGTATATTACTCTACTGAGACGAAGCGAGTAAAACCGCAGGACACAGCTAGTTATAATAACTATTTTTAATAACTAGCAATATTATAGTGTTATTTATGAAGTGACCAAGTCCAAGAGTCCACTACTCAGGTCTGACTCACCTGTCATCATAGAAAATGTTTATACCTCTGTGACTCACTATTATAACGACTGCATTCCTTGGGAATAAGCAGAGGTCTGTTTTATTAAAAGTTACGAAGGTGAAAGTTTATGTTGGTTACTCCTGCTTTCTTCTTTAAGCTTCAACGAATGAAAAGGCAGGAAAGCAATTTTATTGAAAACTAGTTGTTGCTCGCAGTCCCGCCCTCTACTAATCGAAAATGATCCCACGGAAACATAAAATCGGTATGTAAACTTATACTATGTGTTAATCCTGGTTTTAAACAATCTATGTACCAAGTTTCGTCTAATTTCGTTCAGTGGTATTTAGTACAATTTGAATGCTTAACTAGCCGACCGATATTCAAACATTTTTGCTAAATAATGCCTAAAGAAAATGCAGGCCAAACAACAGGGCTTAATCAGTTCATAATATTAATGTTGATGTACCTAATTATGCAACTCCACGGTTATAAGTCACCACGCAAACCGCACAGCGCGCGACGCGACACAGGTTCAATCCTCGCGCAAAGCAAGCATTTGTATGATCCATAAATGCTTGTTCTGACTTTCTGAGTCTGGGCGTCTTTGTGCATGTGACTTGAATGTCTGTGAAACCCAAAACAACATACAAACAATAGTTTCTTTGCGTGAACTCGTTTAAAAACAAAATGTATTAAAGGAAGTTCAAAACCAGTATAAGTTGACCCTTGAGTGGCTCCCCGGTGAATCAGTTCCGTGATTGCAGGCAATAACTGTGGCTGACTCATCCACTGCACCATTGTTCCAATGGTTTATAACTTTTATAGCCTTCTATTGCACCTATAGCATTTTAGACATTAGGCAATGCGAAATGAAGTCGTTAAAAGGTTTTATTTGATGATGGTGGCTGGGCTAGTGGTTAGTGGCGGTGACTGGTATACTAGAGGTTGTGAGTTCGATTCCCACCCAGGACTTATATTTGTGTGATGAGGATGATCATTTTGTTCAATGTCTGGGTGTAATTTGTCTATTTGTATGTTTATCAGGTGTCTAGTACTCATAATTCAAGCTTTGCTTATTTTGAGACTAGATGGCGTTGTGTGAAAGTTGTGGAATTTGTGTAGGAATTATGTATATCTGATATGTGTACTTGTTGACCCAGCAGTTAACAATGTTTTGCCATAAGGAAAAAGATTGTGAAAAAACTAATTTCGTCCGATTCTCAAACCTACCCAATATGCACACAAAATTGCATGAGAATTGGTCACGCCGTTTTGGAGAAGGTCAATTACGTAGACCGTGACAGGAGAGTTTGTATATTCACATCCCCATTCAATTTTTTGTCCAAAATGGCTTCACGCAACAAGTACTATCAATACTAACCACCACCCACCCCCTCAACTTTTCTTCTTTTATTTTAAACCATCAAAAATTCAAATGCAAAGCAACGTTTCATGTGTCACCAAAACTAATACACATTCATACATTTTCATTGAACATTAACTCCTTGCTTCGCGAACGTCGTTTACTCAACTCTTAAACTTTCGCTTAAATTGACCACTGATTGTTCAATGTGACCAGATGACCACATTGTAGTGACTCAATATGAGCAAACAAAGAATCGAACGGTCACGCGATTGGTTGTGACTCAGCATCCCATTATGAGGCATCCAGACTGCTATACTATAGACTTATTGATAGATTAATCTTATATAAAAACCTTTATGAATGTGAAATATAGGATTTTAAACTTTATAATCATTGAAATGAATTTATAAGTCATTTAGTTGCAATTATTTTGATTTAGAAATCGGTAACGTAAGGTTTAAGCATGATAGTCCCTTATTTTTTATATATGAGAACCGGTCAAGACGCCTTTTGGACTTTAAGTGTTCCGTACTAGTAGATTGCAGAAAAATCTATTTATAATATATAATATTCCACAACTTTCACACAACGCCATCTAGTCTCAAACTAAGCAGAGCTTGTATGATGAGTACTAGACAACTGATAAACATACTTATATATTTCTAAATACATACATAATATAGATAAATCACCCAGACACAGAACAAATGAGAACAAACATATGTCCTAGGTGGGAATCGAACCCACGACCTCCGGTATAGCAGTCAGGGTCACTAACCACTAGACCAACAGGCTCGTCATTTTTATAATGATTGGGTCATCTGTCTAAGTACCAGGCTTTAAAAGATGCCTTGACTGGTGGCAGATACCGTATCGCTAGTTGAATACATAAAAATAAATCATTTTTGTACATTCCATTCAACCAATCACAGTTTACGAGATGCCTGGTTAGTGGTTACAGATACACAAACAGCGTTCCAGCTAGGGTAACACCTACATCTTATTGTTAGATAGACAGTCGCTCTGTAACATACGGGGCTCAGCTGTCGGTGAGACTGGAAGCCAAACACAACATAGCTAAAGAAAAAAAACGACCAATCTTAGTTAATTAAACCGACATTTTTCACACAATTTTTTGCGAGAAAAAAACACAGTTTTCTGAACTACATTTTTTGTGCTAACTTGGTAGTTTTTTGTACACAAATAAACGGTTTATTTGTATTGTAACTGTATAAAAACGTTTTTTTTTTTTTGTAAAATACTAGTTGTAAATGGGAGAAGTGACTCATAGTCAGTGTCTGACTGCTGCCATGATCATTTGTTCCGTCTCTTGGAGTCATTTGTCTAAGCCTTATACGTTGGTAAGTATTTAGAAATATTTAAGTATATTTATCAGTTGCTTAGTACTCATAATACAAGCTTTGCTTAATTTCTTTAAAACGACTCCTGCAGTAAGGGATTTAATCCTTGTGTCACACAAATGCTTGTCCTACGCGAGGATCGAATTCACGACACGTCGTGCTCAGTGGGGTTTTTTTTTTTTTTTTTTTTAATGAATGCGGACAACATCACATACAATTGTTCCGAACCCAAAGTAAGTTGCTCAAGCACTTGTGTTATGGAATTCAGATACAACGAAGGTACCACAAACACCCAGACCCGAGGCAATGTAGAAATGTGAATTTTTACATTGACCCGACCGGGGATCGAACCCGGGACCTCAGAGCTAGCGACACCTTGAAAACGGTGCGTACGCCACTCGACCACGGAGGTCGTCTTTGGGTTGGCGTAGTGACCTCAACCACTCGGCTATACGAGATTAGATGGCGTTGTACCGCCGTTGGACCCGCGGACATCAGCTAGTCCTTTCATAAAACTGCAAGGATACTCAACAGAACACCATTTATATGTATCTTTTTAAAACATGACCTACAAGGTTACTTAACCTATGAATCTATCAAATAGTAAGTTTAAGTTTAACCACGTTAAAAGGAAGTATGTTAACGTGTCTGGTTTGTTTCATGATGTTTATAATAAATAACCTGGCAATGTCAGGGTCAGATAGATACGGGATGTTCACTTTTAACTCGTGCGTCAAAGGTGAAATAAGGTGTGTTTTGTATTTGTATGGAGATTTTTGTGAATTGAGATCATGTCTTTTTTGTAAGTTGGTTAAACTTCTACACTATAAACATTCTGATCGATGATTTTTTCTTTATTTAAGTTGTCCGTCCTGCATCCTACTTCTATAACCTCGCAAGTTTGCAAGTATAGTGTTTGGTACTCTTTCACGCAAAAAAATCTGAACAGATTTGCATGAAATGTGGTACACAGATAGCTTATAAAGTAGATTAACATTCGCTAGTAGAAACGCGAGTATGGTTGATGTACAACCTGGTGTCAGAGTGTATCCCGCCCGTAGTCCTCTGACGTGACGCAACACACCCTTGAAACATTCTCAGGTGTGTCGGTTTCCTCAAAATATTCACAAAATAACCAATTCAAAAATAGATTAATAATTTATCAAAATTCCGCGTATCAAATGAAAATATTCCAATTGTTTTATATTTGAAACGATATTTGTGGACGTAATTGCAACGGGTTTTATAATGTAACTAATTTTAATTATCGCGTGAAGAAACAGTTTTAAACGATTTTCTTTTCTTTAGATATTAACTTAAATACATTTTTTAATGTTATAAGAAAGCGGTACACTATGAAAGTAGGTTCAAACTGGATGCAAAAACACTTCAATAATAGGTTTCCGTTTTAACCCTTTGTCTAAGTAACCCTAAAAATGAATAGACAAAAGAAATGCTCAAGAATTATCAAAGTGAACAAATAGCGTAAGAAAACAAGTATTTTGAACAAATATACAACCTGTATCTTACTTCGTAGATGTTTACTTTATAAGTTAAAACTGACTTTGTAAACACACCGGTGTCTGCGCGGGAAAAATGTAGGGCTGGCACGTGCAAGTTATTTAATAGTTCATTATAGTTTATTGAATTATAAATTGCTTTGGCTTTTGTAATCTGCCCTGGACTGCACGGATAACCGAGTGGTTGAGGTCACGACACCGAACCCAACGGCGATCCCCGCGTACGGCAAGCGTCTATGTGATCCACGAATACTTGTCCTGACTGTGGGTGTCTTTACGCATGAGACTTGATTTTGTAAAAATAAATTTAAAGTTAAATAGACATGTTTATTTTGGTGAATCAAAGACATTCAAATTAATCATAGCTGGAAGATGGTATCTTTAAATTTTGAACATTATCAATCTGAAAGGAATTATATCTTAGGGCATGACTAGTTTTGGTCACATATTGATATGCAGACTGATTAGTATGACAATTAACACTATAACGGTATTATCTTTATTTGACAAGCCATCAATCATTACAAACATTAAGCTCTTGAAACTGAGGGTCCAGACTAGTCTAGACAATGTTACATCGCATTAGAATAGAAAAAAATAAAAAACTTTTAATGTATATTTAATATATAACATACACCAATCATGTTGTATTAATTACTGATTTAGATTTTTGTATATAAACTACGGCATAAAATACTATTAAAATATTTATTTATTAATACCAATTACTCTCTTAATTAATTGGTATTACTTAAAAGAGTAATTGGTATTAATTAAGGGAAGAAATTTAACAAAATTTCGACCCTTAAGAATCCGTCGGTGCCAACCCTATACCCAAAAAAAGTAACAATCATTGTGAATGGTTCACCGGCGGAAGGGAATGTTTGCCGGCTTGTCGATGACAGAGATTATAGTTATAAAGATAACAGAACAGTTAAATAAACAAATTAGTTAACTTATTAATTAAGGAATGGTTACTAAAGATTTTTCATTGGATAATAAAGTGCTACGAAACCATTTTTCTAGGTATTTGTTATTGGTTTGAGTCAAAAAAAAATTGATCGTAGGTTATGGTCGTCAGAGACGTTTATTATTCACGTGTTTAAAAAAATATATAACCGGCCTGTAATACGGATCATAACTATTGTTTTAACGTCCTTCTTGTAGTTTAATGAATAATAATTAATAATTACTAAGGTTATTTTAATTTGTTCAGGTAAAAGCAAAGATAAAGTACAAATTTTGAAATATCTATTTCATTTTTCTATGCCACTGGAAAGCAAAGGCCACCCTCTGATTTAGAATTATCTAATTGACGGACGAAAATTTTCATTTCTTTATGATTCTTGTTTGTTATTTATTGGTTTTTATTTATTTTATGTTTTTTGTAATATTTTTCAGTCTATGCTTTCTCTTTTATATCTGTTTTAATTGTATTTGTCACATAATACTTGTACACTGTTGCCTATTTTTCTCATTATTTGTGCTATCGCAGGTCTGCTGGAAGAGATTTCTTAAGAAATAAGCAGTACCTTTGTACACCTCTTTCTTATCAAGTGTTATATAAAGTTATCTGTGTATATAAATGGTAAATAAATTAAATAATATAAATGGTATTACTACTGGGCGCAGGCCTCTTCCTATTTAGAACATTTGATCATTGATCACCACGCTAGCTCACTGCGGGCGATTTCTCATTCCAGAGTCCAGAATTAGTTACGGTTTTGCGTTTGCATTTAGCAGTGAAAGTCGTTGAAAACTATTTATTTAAATTCGTACATATACCTCTTCTTTTGAATCCTATTCAATTACGTAACTTTACACGTAAATAGTATTTAACTTCAATGCAAAAACTACAGAAATATCGACAAAAGAACAAATATATTTGTGAGGAAACCTTTCACATTTCTTTACCAGAAATATTTACCGAAACACCATAATGTAAGCGTTTTGTATTATTTATTTCTTCACCATTCGCATTCGGCAGGCGAAGGCCATAAACTCATACAGCCTATTGTAAATTCTTGTTTTATGTGTTCTTAATATTCAGCACGTGTCAAATAAACATGGAATTTCCATTCTGATATTTATTTTTGTGTATTTTTAGATATTGTGTCGAGAAAAGTTGTTTAGGTATTATAATATGGTTTCTTCCACATATTAACACAACGCCATCTAGTATCAAATTTAGCAAAGCTTGTATTATGAGTACGTACTGGACAAATGATAAACTTACTTATATATTTCTAAATACATACATAACATAGATTTATTAAACCCAGACACAGATCAAATATTTCACTCATTACATAAACAATTATCTTGGGAATCGAACGACATTATATAACTCGATATTTGTAAACACTAAACTATGAAAACAGATTTCTGACTTAACATTTTCCCAAGTAATGTAATAATGAACAATTAATATCAATATGTCTAACTGAACTAACAACAAAACAATAACTGTTATGTTACTTTAAAAACTCGGTCAACATCTCTCAATTTTAAACCGTGGGTGTCAAACAACAATGATGTTATGAGACATAAACACACAAACATTGCTATTGTCAATATATGTAAACAAAATGCAACATCCATCCGTAATCCGATTGCACGGATAACCGATTTGTACAGATCTTCGCGCAGGACAAGCATTTGTGTGATCCACGAATGCATGTCCTGAGTCTGGGTGTCTTTGTGCATGTGACTTAAATGTTTGTAAAAATCCCGCGATAGGATTGAATTCTTTAGAGCGGGAGTCGGAAAAAAATATCTAGTAGTCATCAGCCTTCTTATCGTATGGTTGATGTACAACCTGGTGTCAGAGTGTAACCCGCCCGTAGTCCTCTGACGTGACGCAACACACACTTGAAACATTCTCAGGTGTGTCGCGCCTCACCATGTTCTACTATCCGGAAAAAATTGTCAACAATACAATAAAAGCGGACGGCACCGTCTTCATAAAGCAAAATTTTAAATGATTTAAGACAAAAATCATTATATTTATGTATGCGAATTGAAAACTAAAGTAACATTTTCACATACACAGCCTGTGTCTACGGTCAATTTCTACGGTCCTGTGCCAGTCTCATCCAGAATCCGACCAACATTTAGTTGCTTAAAACTAACTCTAATTGAACCTCAAACATGTATTCCACTAGCTAAACACAGCTATGTAAGTTCATATTTCCACTCGTAAGGGTGGGAAATGAGTCATTCCTTCATTTCTTGTTTTGCACATTTTAATCCGATGTGTCATGGGTTAATCCCCATTGCGCCATAACGTGTTTAATCTACCTTTGTGAATTTTATACAATTTCCTAATTAATTGTGGCATTCAGGCTTGATGCGTACTGATCTGGACAACCGGACAGGTTGTTTGAACTGACTCAATACTTTTAAAACACTTAAAGAGGTGTGTTATAATAGCCCAGTTCTATGCATGGATTACAAGAGGTAAAGTTTCGGTCAGGGATGTGATGTTTTAAAGTTTTATGTATTTTCTTAATTATTCCATGATACTACTGGCAAACGGTGAAGGAAAACATCGTGATGGAAATCTGGACACCAAATATTGGAATCGATAATTGCCGAATTGTAATGAGATAGCGTGGTGATCAATGCTCAAACCTTCCCTATATAGGAAGAGGCCTGTGCCCAGCGCTAGGAAATTAGACAACGATGAAAAAACTTCAAATGTATCGGAATTTCATTCTTTTTTGACAGGTAACGTGACTTGGATAGTTCAATAGAATTGAGCGTTCAGCGCAAGCGCTCTTGCAAATGAACTTGTTTGTAGAAACTATAATGTTTTACTTTAAGGAGAGAAAACGACAAAATGATGTCTTCCAAAAATAAAGGCAGTCGCTTTTACTCTATATACGCTTCAAGCGCCAAAAAGGCGATTAAAAAATAAAGAAAAACTTGTAATAATCCGTAGTTATAAGTAATCCTACTACTATTATAAAGGCGAAAGTTTGTAAGTATGGATGTATGGATGTTTGTTACTCTTTCACCTAAAAACTACTGAATGGATTTGAATGAAACTTTACCACAATATAGCTTATACATCAGAATAACACATAGGCTACAATTTTTGAGGTTTCTAATGTGAGGTCGTAAAAAAAACACATTTTTTGCGCTTACATTGCAAACGCTGACTGAATCCTACAAGATAGATAGAAGGCAGGTATAGATTATACTTATATCTTCTAACCACGCGGACGAAGTCGCGGGCAACAGCTAGCAATTCATAAACGAGTTCAAGTCACAAATGTGTATCGAAACTAAATTTAAATATTCAAAACTTACCTGATACAATGACAGCAAGAAGCAGTCCAAAAAACGCGGGAACAACGGCCATCTTGTCAATCACTTTCTCAATTCGAACCAATCACAAAACACTTTTAAGCATTCGATTTTCGAACCAGCATACTAGGCGATGCTTCAAACGGACACTATTAACCGGTTTGATCCAGATACTTTGTCCCTCTCGCACTTGTGGAGTTTGTGTTGCTCTCTCCCTCACTCTGTAACAAAAAGTTCTAGGTTAGTTTCGTTTTCTTTTTGTAGAAAGGATTATTATGTAATGTTGTGAGGTCAAAAAGGGTTTTTGAACGATCAGTTTTGAATGTAGGTGATATTAATTTGTTTGTGTTTTTAACTGTATTACGATAATTACGTTACTGGTAAAGTCAGACCGATTGACCAAGATTATATCTAAAAAACTTCCTAAACAAGCTTAAGGATCTTAAAAACCACACTGATATTGCAAACGCGAAAGTTAATGGGAATGTATAGATGCTTGTGCTACTACGCAATAACTGCTGAACGCATTTTGATGTAATTTAACACAGAGATTTAAGACATTTTACTCATTTGAGCTTTAAATATTTTTCACAGTTACTATAGCAACAAAATAACCAAGTAGGTTTATTTAACGTCAAAACCAACCCTTATCAAAAAAAATACTACAGGTGGTTAATTTCAAACGGTCAGGTAGATTCACCCTCGCATCGTGTAAAAAAAGTCAAGTACGAGTCGGAATCGCATGAAAGGTTCCCTATGGCATAAAATGGGCAAAAACTCATATTTAATTTATAGTGAGTTCCTAGAAATATTTCCTTTATCCTGTAATTAGTATTTTCTGTCATAGACGCAAAAGAATATAATACAAAAAAAAAATGCACTGTCTATCTATAACTGTTTAGGAGATACAGCCTAGTCACAACTAACCGACTTAAACCGACAGTGGAATCTTAGTAATAGGGTTTTACCTTTTAGATACGGAACCCAAAACCAAACACACTTTAAGCATTGTCCAACTAGCTATATACCCATCTCTTTCTCACTAAGGAATTCTCGTATTTGCATCTCTTTCTAAACATAAACACCTGACTTTTATCGGTGTTTTTATAAATTGGTATATGAATACAATTTTGAAAAATGGCCGCTATTTTTGGAGGGAGATTTTTTCCTTATATTTTACGAATATAAGTTCGTATGTATTCATAGTTTATGCTGGGGTCGGTTTAGTAATATTTTTTCTTTAGATTTTATGAATAAGATAAACTAAAAATAAGTTATTAAGATTATTAAGAAAAGTATAGATTTCCCGCACTTTTAAACTTACAAAAAAAAAACAACAGCAATAAGTTTGCATTCAACCAGATCGAAATTTTGCATCTTTATATATATAATTACGTTGTAATTTCATCAAAAGCGGTCTAGTCGTTCCGACATAAAGCAACAAACATACACACAAACTTTTGTCTCTATAATATATTAGTCCGATTTTATTATTAAAACACCTCTGTCGCCCCAACTCCCTTCGACACAAGTGCATTGACTCTAGACTTTTATGTTTGTTTGTGCTCCCCGTTCTCACGAACATGTGGCGTAGCGATAGCAAAATAAATCGATACGTCGATTACTGCGGCTGTTGACGGTACATGTGTCTGTTTGTTTGTTTGTTTAAGATGGTTGGTTTTATATAGGTATTTTGATTTTTACGCGACTGCCGACCAAAAGACTGTTATGTTTTTCGAATGTTAATTTATGTTTGTTTTTATTTATGTCGCTATAATCTCTTTATTATTAAACCCATTTTGATTTAATATTGTAGATTCACAAACTTTTATTTAGTTTCACCTGTCCTGTTGTTCCGCTAAATACACACATTTCGAGTAGGTATTTTGATCCCAAAGTAAAAATGGCTTTATAAAAGCTTGATTTAATACCTCAACAATAATTATGTCAAACAAGAATCAAACCGACATTCCCACTACTGTATGATGCATTTTTAATTACTATACAAGTATGCCCCACTTGTTTACGTCACCGGATGCGGCAGTGACGTCACGATGTGTCAGTTAGTTAATTAAGGATCGTGAATCAATGTAAATGGGTCCCGGCCATGAGAAATGAAGGCATTTAACTTAACCGACTTTAAAGAGAAGGGCAGTTATGTATTTTTAAGTTGTTCAGAGATTTTTTTTTTTTGCAGATTGTAATGCTAAGTTTTTTCATGTCCGTATGTCACCAGGCTATATCTCAGAAATTTGTCAACTACACAGTTTACTGGAGATGTATTTTTGTTGCCGCTATAACAACAAGTATCAAAAACAAAATAGAGGTTAAGCAACTGGTCACTCGGTTTAGAATTTGATAAGTGATATTATTTGCCCATTTATATAAGTGACACATTACAGACAAAGGGACAGTTGAAACTATAAAATATTTTAATACAAGTCTTGAAATAAGTTTTAATACCGCGTTTGTAATTTCAAACCTAAAATAAAAACTTTCAGTTAAAGTTACAAACTGTCTGTATGTTGACTGAAATAACCTTGCTTTGTCCCAAACCGGTGAACTGAATCCAAAATAACTAAGGATGCGCAGACGCAGACTGTATTTGTATTTATTTATACTTCATGCCGCCACAGAGTTACAAATGTATAGAACGTTTATTAATATAATAATATCAGCGTGTAAATAATAAATCTAAAAACAAAGACGATTTAATAAAATAATAGATTAAAAAAATCAAAAAACCCTCTTTTTTAAATGTCACTCTATTAAAATTTTATCAATATCGGTCCAGCCGATTTTATAGTTGTAAGTTGCATTGTCATCGGGTTTGAAACTACACTGAAAATTTCAGCCTGCTAGCTAGCTTATCGGGAAGTGCCTCAAAATTGAGTTGCATAAATAAACCTGGAACGACAAACAAAAAGTAAAAATGTGTGTATAAGGTGAAGTTTTTAATGTAAATTAAATATAACTATAATATTTGACAAAATATTAGGCTATTAAGCAGGCCTCTTTGAATACAGGGAAGGCTTTGATAATTTAATTTGTATTATGCGCTTTCACATTTTTACACTTATTTCTTATCAATTATTAACTTATTTACCATTTTTATTCTACTTTAATTCAACAAGCCCTGTCTATAGTATTATAAACTCTGTATTCTTAATACGATGCACTTCAATTTAAGAACGAATTTTAATATTAAACCTTAAATCCCTTGTTATAGAATTGCTTTTAATATCAAACTTACGCATGATAAGTACTTGTTAGACTTAAGTCTGTTTATTCAATAATAAAATGTTGTTATTAAAGCAATTAGCTTATTTCCTATTTATAAGATAGGTAAGTAGCTGACCGTTTCCTTTCCCTTTAGTTGGGCGGTATTTATAATACTAGCTGTTGCGAGCGGCTCTGCTCGCTATAAATCGAAAATGATTCCACGGAAACATGAAACCAGGAATAAAAAGTATACTATGTGGTAATCCAGGTTGTAAACTATCTGTGTCCCAAATTTCGTCCCAATCAGACTAGTGGTTTTTGCGGGAAAGAGTAACAAACATCCATTCGCAATTACTAACTTTCGCGTTTATAATATTAGTCAGATTCCTCCTATGAAAAAAATAAGAAAGCTGTGTATTGAAAATGAATTTCCAAAACTGTTCTGTCAAATCATAGGTACTACTGTCCTAGCAACTTATCAGTCGTTAAAAACGGTGAAGGAAGACATCGTGAGGCGCGACACACCGGAGAATGTTTCAAGAGTGTGTTGCGTCAATCAGAGGTCTACGGGCGGGTAACACTCTGACACCAGGTTATACATCAACCATACGATAAGAGACCTTCAGAGCTGATATAAATGTTAGTTATAATTCCAATTCATACCACACACACAACACCACGACACTTCTAAGTTAATTTTCCACAATAATGGCGAATTTTTAACAAAAAAACAAGTGAAATGTGATTGACAATAAAATGACAAGTTTTTATGTAAAATAGACGGTCTGGAGTAACGGTGGGTATTGATAATATTTGCTGTTACAAAAGAACTGGTAATAATACGTGATGGTTGGAAACATACGGGAGATTGTTCTGGACGGGCACGGCACGACTAGCAAGGTTGTAGACTAGAGGATGAGATGGTGTGTCGGTTTTCGATAGGTTTTTTAAAGATACAAAATACAGAAAATAAATAGATTGAACTCGCACAATCCGTTCGACAGCTATGTGCGAGTGTTCTTCGACATGTTTGATAAAGATAAAATAATGGTGTGAAAGTTGGAAAATATGACCGAATATTTATATCTGGAAATATGACTCAAATAATCTCTCTGTCCTGTAGTAAGATTTTTGATTTCTTGAAGGCTTTCATTAATTCAAACAAAGTGCACTGAATGTGAATATTAAAGACTTTGGAGTTCTTAACTTCGTTTGATAAGAAAGTTGGTGATGAGAAAATGGGATATGGAAATCCAATTGTCAAAAGAGACATCAATTCCTACACCTCATTGTTTAAAACTTCGTTAAAGATGATTTATCATGTGGTTTTTTGTACGCAATATTAAAAAATATTTTTTATTACATAACTGAAAACGTCGCAGTACCGTCCATGTTACATAGCCGTATGTTTCCATCAATAGCAACTCGTTTCCATGGTTACGCACCGCTACGGTCTGTTGCGCTTAAATTACAACAGACTTTTACCGACTGTACGTGGCGTGGTTGATTCACCACTCAAAATTGACTTGAAAGTATATTCCACTTTGGATTTAAATATTTCGTGAAGGTTTTTGTGCTTATACATAAAAATCAAAATGTATTTTGGACGTCGCGTCGATGAAAACATATATGACTGCACGGACAGCCGATGGTTGGTGTTACAAACGCCAAACCCACAGGACACGAGGTGTCGTGGTTTCGATCCCCGCGTAGGACAAGCATTTGTGTGATCCACGAATGCTTGTCCTAAGTCTGGGTGTCTGTGTGCATGTGACTTGAATGTTTGTGAAGCCCGCGCGACAAAAGAATTAAATTCCTTAATGTGGGAGTCGTTTTATACAATAAGTGCTTTGTAATACGCAAATTAATTTGAAAAGACATTGGTGCGTTGATTCAAACTTATGAACTTTGATTTGACTGTCGAACGGTCATAACATTTTGCTATCAATGCGTTCTGCGAGCATTTATGTATGGAACCAAAGCAATACATGAATTTGGCAATCTCTTTTTTTCGTCGGTTAAAAATGAGCAGTGACTTGAACAAAGGTTGAATATTCAAATTGTCATCAATAATCATTAATGTTTGTAATACAATTTGTAATAGTATTAATTATTAAATCTTTGACATTTTTTTGACATTTAATTAATTAATTTCTCAATTTTTGGTAAGCATCAAGGCTGTGTAATGATTTAATGCTGAACATGTTTTAATTAATAGAAAATGTCATCTTTCATAAATATAAGTAAAAATTATATTTATTATAAAATTAAATATTTAAGATTTGCAACAGATTCATTGCCTATCTGACCTCCTCAACCCAGTTACCTGGGCAACACGATACCCCTTAGTTAGACTTTTAATCATGATTTAAAAAAAAAATCAAAACCATTAAACTTAATAAATACTCCAACACATATGTGTTGGAGTATTTATCGTCGGGTAGGGTATATACCCGACTGAAAAAAAAGGGGTTACCACAATTCTTTGAATAGTACAGGTGTTATAATACACAATTACAGCAGGGTCAGTGATCCCGATCAATGGCTGCTAAGCAACGCACCACCAACAATGACGGAACAACATGGCCGCCGCCGCGGTGTTATGAATAGTTTGATTGATAGGTTAGGCAATGGTTTGGCGAGGTTTGGATGAAGATGGGTTGAAGTTTTCCTTCCGTTTTAAGAGATATTTTGGCTTTCAGACTGGTCCTTGGATGTGTAAATAGGGATGTCGAAAATCTAGTTTTATGTAATTCTAATAGTTGTTTGATGATTTTTTTTTAAGTTTTTCAATTGGGGAGGTCTATGTCCAGTAGTGAAGGAATATGGGCTGATAATGATGATTAAGGACTCCAGTTGGGTCCGGAACTAGTCGGGCGATCCCGATAAATACGCGTGAGTAAACCGTTACATCATTTTATAATATTGAAAACGTCAATTTACATTACATACAATGTAAATTGATCAAGTACCAGTGAATAGAACTTACGAGAGACGTCATTTTTTTTAAATTTGCTTAGTCGTTACGTCACAAGTTCTACTTTAAAGCTGTTTATCTTCGTCACATTTTATAGTTCATATACAGACGAAATAATTTCCAAAATGTTTACTTTTTATACGCATTTGTAATCACAATTATTGAAAATTATAGATTCTGAAGTTGGTGTTCCTTACTAGCATACACTGATCTTGGAAAGACGCCTACTCCGTTCGTTTGAAGACAAACCTCTTGACAGTTCACAACATTGACCAAAAAGTCACAACAACCACGATGCTATTTCGATTTGAAAGGGGGAAATTTCGTCCAAAATCTCATTAAACTTTGAATCGAATCGGATCTTTTTAAACAATTCAATACCTGTCAAAAAGTTCTTCTTAAAGCGGACACAATTCTGACGCGCAGTCTTACTATGTGATACTGTGTTACAGTAACATGTGTTGTGTTGTCAGATAGACAGTCGCGAGGTAACATACGGGGCTCAGCTGTCGGTGAGACTGAAAGCTACCACCAACATAATCATTAGAAGTATTTAAGGTATATCTACGTTTGATTCTTTAAAATACATTATTATATTGGTTAATTACGATTTTACTCACACACGAAATTCACAAATTAAAAACTTGGTTTGATATGATAATGTAATGTGTATCTAGATGGCAGTTTCTACGAAAACTAAACATTAATAATAAAAAAATGAACTTACAAAAAAGCGTCTGCCTAACAAAAGCAAAATCACTAAATAAAATAACAGTTTTCAATATCAACTTTAAGACAAAGAAATTATTAATTAAATAACTCTATAACACTTGTTAATAGGCATGCAAAGAGGTTGGTTAAAACAATACTGCATTAGAAACCTAATTTCAATTCCCTATCAGTACTTGCACTATGAAATTTTAAAGGTATATTATAGCAGTTGTTGAAGCGAGACAACGCGATACAATTTATAGAGCGTCGTCCCTTTCACACAGCGATACGACGTTGAAGTTCTAAGTTCGTGGTACGGGGTATCGATAAAGCCTGCCCCCGATAATTTGCTCCTACAGGTGCAAGCGTGATGATCGATTTTATTGTTTTGACCTCAATTTTGACTTTACAATAGACCTTAAAGTTGTTTGTACGTATTTTCAAATATTAGTTTAAAAAAAGCTTGTTTTTTTGAAGTTTTTGTTACAAAAAAAATATTGAGAACCAGATTAGGATTTTTTCGTAATTTGACAGATCAAACCGCTTGATATTATATTTAAATGTTAAAAGTTCTGATAGCTGAGTGGTTGAGGTCACCACGCCAAAACAGTTGAGCAACAACGCGACGGAACGCTTGTGTGATCCACGAATGCTTGTCCTGAGTCTGGGTGTCTTTGTGCATGTGACTTGATTTTTTGAAACTCTAGCAACACAAGGATTGAATTCCTTTAACATATTTCATTACTGCTCCTAATCATAGTGAGACGGTTATATTCTACAGCTTCCCGCAAAAAGTGGACTATCTAACACTGTTTTTTTTTTCAAATCAGACCAGTACTTCCTAAGATTACTGCGTGCGTACAAACAACCAAACTCTTTAGCTTCATATTATAGATAAGTTCGTCTCTGAGTCACTTTAGCCTAACCGCAGTGCTCTTAAAGTACAGTTGTCTACACAAATCTGAGCTCGTCTTAATGCGTTTTGTATGACAGTATTAAGTTATGCGCTCATCTGTAACTAATGTCCGGTTACCCGTTACTTAACTGTCAAGTTTCTATGGGAATAACCCTTCGTGTCTTTTTTGGTTAAGTCCAGCTTTGAGAAATCAAGAAATGTTCTATAATTGACGACCTCCGTGAGTGGCGTACGCACCGGTTTCAAGTTGTCGCTAGCTCTTAGGTCCCGGGTTCGATCCCCAATCTGGTCAATGTAAAAATTCACATTTCTACATTGTCTCGGGTTTGGGTGTTTGTGGTACCTTCGTTGTATCGGAATTCCATAACACAAGTGCTGTAGCAACTTACTTTGGGTTCAGAACGATGTATGTGATGTTGTCCGCATTTATTATAATACTATCGTAAGAATAATTCATTATTAAATGATGCAATGGTTTACTCACGCGTATTTATCGGGATCGCCCGACTAGTTTCGGACCCAACCGGAGTCCTTAATCATGAGCTGACGCGGCGGGCGTGCGAGTCGAACAGACAGCGCGGAAGCAGGTGAATTTAAAATGTAGTAATGTTTAATTGTCATGACGACCTTATGGTTCTATCCATGGATTTGTAAACCTAAACGTGCAAGTTCGATCCCAACTTTAAAGAAGTAACCATGTCACTTCTTTAAAGTTATATGTACCTTCTTAATTATTGTAAAACACCACTGACTAACGGTGAAGGAAAGCATCGCGAGGAAACTTAGATTCTAAATATTGGAATCTGTAATCACCCGCAGTGAGCTAGCGTGGTGATCAATGCTCAAACCTTCCCTATACGATAAGAGGCCTGTGCCCAGCAGTGGGACGTATAGACGTATGTCCAATGTATAACCATTTGATTTTTATACCAAGTCGTTTCTAATTATAATTAAATTATATCCCTTCATACCATCTGGTTACGATGTATTTGTATCTTGAGAACCACAATCACTGTGAACCACATGTAGTTCCGAAATAAATACTTATTAAAAAACAAAGGTTTTTATTTTGACTTTTACTTTTTACGTCATATACACGAAGCTCTTCGAAATTTATTATCTTCTAATATATAAAATTCCCGTGTCAAGATGTTAGTTACCGTACTCCTCCGAAACGGCTTTACAGATTTTCACCAAATTTTATATAGGTATTCAGTAGGTCTGAGAATCGGCTGACATCTATTTTTCATACCCCTAAGTGATAAGGGTTGCTCACACAAAAAAAGTGTGCATTAAAAATACATACAACTAGAAATAATTTATAGTCTTCTTTTGATAATGTTCTATACGATTGCAATCCTGTTTTTAAGTTAATTTAAAAAAAATGTCATATTTAATAGTTTATGTGCACAAATCCGTGCAGTTTTGTTTTACAAAAGTACTTATTTCTTTGCTTTTTATTACGTACTAGCTTTTGTTAATATATAACCCTCCTTTAACGAAGTCAGATTAAAGCCTACAAGATAATCCGTAATTTGAGCTACTTCAATACCAAATTTCATCAAAATCAGCCCGGTTGTTCAGGCGCGAAGGTTTACACATCGCGGTTAATCGCACACACGTAAAAAATCCCTCAGCATCGGTCCAGCGGTTTAGGCGTAAAGACAACAACACACATATTTTCTCATTAACAATATAAGTATGATTTATTATAAAGTCGGCAAGCAAAACCGCAGTATACACTAGTGCATATGACCTACATACAGGCCATAAGTCATAATTTCATATCTAGCTACAAATTTACGACATTTCTCCTACATTTGCGTTTTATTATTGTGCACCTAGGTTTTGTAGGTAACTAGGTCTAGCTGATAAGTGGGAACCTAGGTATAGCCATTGATTTAAAACTTTTTTAATTTTAAATACACATACGTTAGCTTTTGTGTGTTATGTTAACATAATAGGGAATTTGACGAAAAAAAACTGTTAAGTCCGTCGAGGCAATTTCCAAAAAATATTGATTTTTGATTTTATGACAATTTCAATAGTAAGGAAGATAAAAAATTACCAAAGTATGGTTTTTGGGGCTAAAGCATCACTTGCTAGTAAAAGCGTACTACGGTAAGTGACGTCACATGAGATTTTAAATCACTGAATCTCCTTATTTTTTTTGTTAACGAAATAAAAGAAAAAAATACGTATCCAATATTTTTGGAAATCTGTCTGTCAGACTAAACAGTTATTTTATTTATTTATTAGATTCACCAACATTTAAATACACTATACTAATACATACGGTTTTTAGGCAAATACCCTTTTGGAAATAGGATAAGGCCTAATAACGCGACTTGTCTAGATATTTAAGAGTTACTTCCGTGACATTTGAGAGGCCTGCAGTGGGTCCATCAATGGTGGACGCTAGCTGAGTAGGACACGGTTGCAGTAAGCCTGCCCTTGCCAAGTGAAAGGCGAGGATCGCTGATCGAGAACTTAGATTGTTGAATGCGTTGTTTATGTTACTTTTTCAACCGCCTTTAAAAGGAGGTTTCTTGTTTCATCTTTAAATATATACGCGAGATCACGATTTTATTATTAGGTAAAAAGGAGCAAGGTTCAATTTTTTATTTAAAGACATTTGTTTTTCGAAGATAATTTTGTTATTAAATGATGTAACGGTTTACTCACACGTATCTTGATCGCCCGACTAGTTAATAATTAGTTAGATAATTTTGTTGCTTTTTGGTAGAAACTCATAATTATTTAATCATGATTAAGGACTCCGGTTGGGTCCGGAACTAGTCGGGCTATCCCGATAAATACGCGTGAGTTAACTGCTATCAAATATTAATAATACTATTAATAACCTATGGAGTACATTATTTTTTGAAAGTAGACTAGGATTATGCTTTAAAAACTTTGTTAAGGAAATACATTTCTTGTTCAAAATTAGCTTGTAATCAATCGATCACAAATACATATTATGTTAGACTAGCCGTTGCAAGCGGGCGGCCATCTACAAATCGATCGAAATACAAAATGACAGCACGGCAGCATAAAATCGGGATAAAAACTATCCTATGTGTTAATCTAGGTTATAACCTATCTGTGCACCAAGTTTCTTCTAAATCCTTATTAGATTTTCATGAAAGAGGACCAAACATCCATGCATACAAACTTACGCGTTTATAATATTAAGTAAGATGGTGCCACTTGATAACTAAAGGAAAAAAAACAACTTTCCTATAAATGTATCTAATTTCCTTGCATATTAAACAAGAACTTCAAACTACCCACAATCAACTGATATTAACTATTCCTTGGCACATAATGTTTCCCGCGCAATTAGGGTCAGCCGCCATCTTGTTAGAATGTTGCCACAAAAAATAATAAACCTATAGGTCAGGAGGCTTAATGATGTGTCTGCGCCTTCAATTTAATCATTATTATATTAAATACTTGACTGACAAGCGGTGAAAAAAAACATTTTAAGAAAGCTTTCAATTTTAAATATTGGAATTACTTATCGATCGTAGTGAGCTAGCGTGGTGATCAATGCTCACCACACTACCTTCTCTGAATAAGAAAAGAAGAGGTTTTTGTCCAACAGTGGGAAAATCTTTTGGGAGATCTTACCTTATCCTTGTAGCTAGAAACGGTCTTTTCAGAATATAATTTTGATGTACTTTTTTTTTCCTATCGAACTGTGCCCCACAGCTGGGCAAAAGCCTCCCCCAAATCCTCCCACGACGAACTTAATAAATTACTGTTCGATTTGAAAAGTGCCCGGAAAACTTGCTATTTGAAATAAAAACTTCAAGGCTCATTTTAAGCGCACGCATCTGCAAAAACCATGCCTCAAAACATGTCAATATTTTTCTATAGCTCAATTGAGAGTTTCGCCAAAGTATTGGTGTCATCTGATAACATCGTAAATCGAGTCTTTCAACGTTTACAATGACGAGCTGTTATCTTATCTCTTATCTAGAGTGTCAGTGACCTACAGAACTGGCATATTTAACATAGCGGTAATCGCAAGATTGTATTATAACTAGCCTATATCCCACGGCTGGGCATAGGTCCGGTGTAAAGGAAGGGTTTTTGAGCATTCACCACGCTAACTCACTGCGGGTTGGCAATTACGTATTCAATATTTGGAATCTAGATTTAAATTCAGGGGCATAATACTACTAGACGACCTCCGTGGTCGAGTGGCGTACGCACCGGTTTCAAGGTGTCGCTAGCTCTGAGGTCCCGGGTTCGATCCCCGGTTTGCTCAATGTAAAAATTCACATTTCTACATTTTCCCGGGTCTGGGTGTTTGTGGTGCCTTCATTGTCTCTGAATTCCATAACACAAGTGCTTTAGCAACTTACTTTGGGTTCAGAACAATGTATGTGACGTTGTCCGCATTTATTAAAAAAAAAAATACTTAACTCTTAAGGTGAAGGACACCTGGATGGCAAATATTATAATCTTTATTCGTCTATATAAGATACACAATTGTATTATGTAATTCTTAAGACTGAGATAAAATTGTCCCGAAATCGGATTGAAAAGTAATTAATTAATTTTGTTAAGTTATTTTATGTCATGAAACGTGGACTCGCTAATTAGAAAAGGACACGTCGCGCTCAGTGAGCTTGGAGTGGACCTCAACCAATTGGCTAACTGTCCTTTTATCGTATTAGTGCAAATATTTTGATTTTTTTATCTGTTATCTATATATAGAAGTCGGGCTAAATACTTATAATGACTTATTATGTAATATTATCTAAATGCAAATACGCTGTTTTTGAATATGAATTTAACAATACTTTCCTCCTTACTTTCCCTCCGGGTTTGATTCTCACCGAGAACAAAAAAAATCTTGCTTCGTCATCTACATTTGTCACGTTTGAGTTATGGGCATTATGGGCAAGATCAAATGTTTTATGCCAGACTAATTAATACTGCTACTACTTGTTTTAAAACAGATAGAAAAGCTTTAAAAATCACATTGTCAGAAAAAAAGAACAATATAATCTAGGCATTTTCTGTCAAACTTAACAAAGACTCAAATATAAGACCCCTCTAAGTTTCACTTAACAAATAGGACCCTTATCCACAACTGTCTCTACAAAACCGTTAATTCAAACATTTGAACATGGAACACAGTGTTGCCATCCCAAAACAGTGAAACAAAAAGGTTTAAACTTGAACCACTTTCAGCATCGTTAAAGTTCGCAATACCGAGCTAATGTTAACTAATTAAAGTAACGGTTAGTCGTCTTGACTGGTTAAACTACGGTTTAAGAACTTTAGCAATACTTATTTATCATATAATGTGGTCAAATATGTAAGGTAGTTAAGTATTAGTATTTAAAACTTCCATGTGACATTTCACACAAAAAAAACCATATTAATATTATAAACGCGAAAGTTTTTGAGAATGTATGAGTGTTTGTTAGACTTTTTCGCGTTAACTGCTTGAGCCATTTTAACCCCTGACTCTAAAATAGGGGTTTTCGTTGGATGTGTCTGTCTGTGGCATCATAGCTCCCGAAATGATTGAGCGATTTCAATTTGATTTGTTTTGTATTAAAGGTGAATTATGTGCGAATGTTCTTAGACATCATGATTGGCCTAGCCTTTTCCCAACTATGATGGGGTCGGCTTCCAGTCTAACCGGTTTCAGCTAAGTACCAGTGTTTTACAAGAAGCGACTGCCTATCTGACCTCCTCAACACAGTTACCTGGGCAACACGATACCCCTTGGTTAGACTGGCTGTCAGACTTTTTCAAGCTTCTGACTACCTGTAACGACTGTCAAAGATGTATGAATAACAGCCGGGACCCACAATTTAACGTGCCTTCCGAAACACGGAGGAACTCGTTATGACAAAGATGGTCACCCATCTACGGACCAACCGCGTCAAGCATAGCTTAACCTGTGATCGAATCACTTATGTGGTTATAGCTTAGCCACGAGCTCCTCAATGTTCTTAGACATGTTTGATGAAAATCAGTCAGCTGTCTTAAAATAGGAATTGTTTTAACTCTTTGAAGTTAGTTTCAAGTAGGACGTGAATGGCGACGCGAAACGACCTTGGCGCAGTGTTGCCTTACTAAAAAACTTGTAGAATTTTAAAAGAGTAATTAAGATTTGCGGATGTTTCGTAATTAGTGGGATTCCTGTTTAAGTAATGTTTCTAATTCACGTTAAAACGATAAAATCATGTCTGTCCGTTTGTTGAATAATGATTATATTATAGTTAAACGATTTTCATGAAATTTAGCTACTCCGAGCATTTTTTCGGGTTTCGCGCACGAGTGGTTCCGTACCACTTATAAGGAAAAATCTTGTCTGTTACTTGGAAATCCCCAAAAATAGATCTTTCATTATTTTATTATTTGTTGTTAACGGCAACAGAAATACATCATTTGTGACAATTATATTATGATATTATGGTTCATTAGATACAGCGTCGTGACACTCGGACAGACAGTCTTAGTAATAAGATCCCGTTTATCATTTTGGGTACAAAATACTATAAAGTACAACCGAGCATATTAGCATTACTTTAAAATAAATACTTCTTTATTGCTATATCAGTAATAAGATCGATTTCAGACAAAAAAAATCTGAACAAAATTTTGCTAATGACTTCTAATAATTATTAGGTTTACATTTACAACTTAAACTTATTTTGAAACATCTGCCTTTGATGTGAAAAAATACAAGTACTTTTTTTTTTGCTAAAATTTAAATTAAAAAAAAAACACCGAAGAACTGATCGGCCGTTAATAAAATAATCTGTAAAGATAGGAACAATATTCGGGTTCCTTTTTAATTTTCTAATCGAACCTTTTTCGGGAACCCTTTTTGGATTAAAAATTCTTGTTTATTATATTTCCGCGGGAAAGGATAGATTGGAAATTGTATTTTTTAAGTCTTTCAGCGAATATTAATTAAAATAAGTATATTTTAGGTTTCCTTTTATAACTATGTTTATCTCAAACGTAGCATGATTGGTTATTCTTAACCCCCGACGCAGAAAGAGGATGTTCAAAGTTCGAAGTATCTGTGTATCTATTTGTCTGTCTGGGGCATTATAGCTCCCGAATACAGCCATTTCAATTTAGTTTCTTTGTGTATTTTTTGGTAATGATTTTGTTAAACATAACCAATGTGATTGTGAAAAAAAATTAAACAAATTACATCTTTCAATAAATAGCATGAGAATTATTCACATTTAAACGATGCAACGGTTTACTGACACGTTATTTTACTAAATCACCCGACTAGTTTCGGCCCCAACCGGAGTCCTTAATCCTGACCTGTCACTGCGACTGTAAACCATTCCTTTATTATAGCAAATCACATCACTCTAATTTCATCTAATGATTTATGACATGGGGTACTAAATAACGCCATTGATATCTTGACTTAGAAAGACTTACAATGGTGTTATTATTGTTAATGAATGCTTGTACACTCGTCGTTTCCCAGTTAAAGAGATTCAGATGGGCTTTTAATATGTCTGGATGCGGGTTAGAAAGTTGGAGCTTTTTGAAGACGTGTAAAATTGTTATGTTTCAACAACTATTTGTAAGTGATTTTGATGTTGTTAAATCCGTTGGGTGTTTTGTTCGAATCAGGTAAAAATGGGTTTCTATTTAGGCTGCTTTATGAACTGTGATTGCTAGGCAGTTGATTTTTTTACATTATATGCTGTGTTTTGAAATTAAATATTCAGTGTAAGATTACTTGATACGGACATCAATTTGATGAATGAGATTTTTTTACAAGTTTTCCTGGACACAGGCTGTATCGATGTTCAGCATGTCGCCCAGGGTCGAAAGAGAAAGAAAGAAGGAGAAAAATAATTACTCCTATGTTATAGATTTCTATGTTTCAACATTGATTACTCCAATTTCTGATCTGATTAGACACTTCAAATTTGAACAGTTAATAAATGGTGGTATTCTTTCAATATTCCATGGTTTTATACTAAAGCATACTTAAATAAGTCTGGATTCACTTTAAACTCCTTTTTTACCAATTTTACCTACATATTTTTACAAAACTATGGTGTGACACTAACAAATATATATATAACAAAGAGAATAACTTTCCTAGCACATGAGTGAGTAATAAAACCAATAACTATGTTTATTGACACCCGCAGCTAGCTAATGGAAGGCCGCCATTAGCGAAATAAAAGATTCAGTTAGAGATAAAGCACTTTGTACACGATGCGACACAATACCGATACACGATCACACGGATAATTACGATTTGGGTTTATGAAATACTAGCTGTTGCCCGCGACTTCGTCCCCGTGGGTAGAAGATATAAGTTATGATTTATACCGGCCCTGTTTTTTTCACATTTTCCATTGTATCTTCGCTCCTATTAGTCGCAGCGTGATGGTTTATATCCTAAAGCCTTCCTCGACGAATGGTCTATACAAAACAAAAAGATTTTTTTAATTCGGACCAGTAGTTTCTGAGATTAGCGCGTTCAAACAAACAAACAAACTCTTCAGCTTTATATATTAGTATAGATATAGATATAGAAGTATAGATTATTATTGTACAGCGTGGAAAGTACAAAGATGTTACACTTCGCGAAATAAATACAATTTAAAGAATAAGACAACGAGGTAAAATTTTGCATAGTGATCAAAATTGGTTTTCGAATAATTAGAAGCCCCTACAACTATTAAACGGCTCGACCGTTTTGCATCAGACAAGTCTAAAAACATTCGCAGAAAATTCGCTTTTAATACAAACAAACAAAATTAATTAAGCTCAGTACGTTTTGAGATATGATGCCCATAAAATCGGGACAAAAACTATCCTATGTGTTAATCCTGTTTGTAAACTATCAGTGTACCAAGTTTCGTCTAAATCCGTTCAGTGGTTTATGCATGAAAGTGGCACAATACAAACATCTATACATAAAAACTTTCGCGTTTATAATATTAGTAGGATAAGTTAGTTACGTAAAAGCAAAAAAACATATCGTTTAATTTATCTTAAAAGCCTTAAGATTATCAAGTAAATTGAATTACTTGGACTCCGTGAACTTTAGTTAGCTAAAAGTTAAGCGAAGCTGAATAAGTTAAAATCGTTACTTCAAAATATGTTAAAGTATGATCTTAATTATTTTTAAATTAATGAAGTTTATGTTGTGACGTCATTAGATAATTTTACGTTAGGTTAAAATCGGATAAGAACGAGTTGGATACGTAAACGAAGGGTGCCGTACAGTTTTATCATCAAAGCGGCAACCACTCACAACGACCCACTAACTTTTATCTCATATACTGTTTTTCGTATTTAATGTTATTTTTTATTGTCTAACTATCAAAGTTCATGAGATGCAACCATGGTAACAGATAGACAGACAGCGAAGTTTTACTAACAGGGTTTGGTTTTAAATCACGTCAACCTAAAACACGTTTTTAATATTTTTATTAATTTTTATGACGTGTATTAGAAAAAATGCTACGTCATCATCCCCTCCATTATATCTTAATGACCTACAGCTGTCATATGTCGACCTTTGACAGTCGTTATGTCATAACATTGCTGACAACCTCTGTTACCCAGAAATATTCTATACAGGACACATCATCCTAGCCTTTTCCCAACTATGTTGGGGTCGGCTTCCAGTCTAACCGGATTCAGCTAAGTACCAGTGTTTTACAAGGAGCGACTGCCTATCTGACCTCCTCGACCCAGTTACCTGGGCGACACCAAAGGTAGGTAGTTAATACTTTCCAGCTTCTAACTACCTGTAACATGCTTTCCGAAACATGGAGGAACTCTTTATAACATAGATCCAACGACTGTATCTCAAGTCTTATTTCTACCTGAAAATTATTAATATCTTAAAGAAAATTAATCACATAGCAACTTAATTAAAATCCAAATAGGAACATTTTTTCATGAACTCTTTTGATCGATCTCAGGTCGTTGAATGGTGATCGTATTTTTTGCGTTTAGCAACACATTTATGATCTAAATACCTACCTCTGAAAATGAAGTTTTAATCAGCTGAGTACCAAAAAATAACTGTCATTTGTCTTAATAACTGTAGTTTATGTAGGTCAGTTTTTTGTTAAACATGGTTTTTTTTAAGTTAAAACTATCATGGTGTTTTCCTTTTTAAATAACAACAGTCAGGAAAAGTATGTTAAGTAAAGATTTATTTACCTACTGAAGTCTAAATAAGTATTATTACTGAAGAATATTTTTCCCGAATTTACCCAAATAAGTAGAAAACGGAACCCTATTTACTAAGACTCCGCTCTCGGTCTGACTATAAACCAGGCTGTATCTCATGAACCGAGTTACCCCGACAGTTTAAATTTTTACAGACGATGTATCTATATCTATTGTCGCTATAATAATAAATAATCTGATTAAGCAATGACAGGTAGTCATAAATGTGATGGAAACTATTTTTTTGCAAACATTTTTTTATACATATTATTTGTACGGACCCCCTTCTGTCGCTAGTCCAACTCGCCCTTGACTTTTCTATTACTCAGCTTGACCGAAATAAAACAAAATTATGTTAAATTCTACAAAAAATACTTAAACCACATAAAGAACCCCAACATTCACAATTCTAATCACATTTTTTAAAACATAACCTACAAAGCAATTTGCAAACAAAGGTTAACAAAATTAATGATGTCCTGACAATAAAATTTGAACTCTATTGCGAGGGCAATAAAGGTTACGTAACATGCAAAAACAAAATGGCGGCAAAGGTCTTTAACCCGCGCTAACGGCGAATACAGTTAGTTCCCGCGCAAACATGGCGGCAAGGCAAACGCAAGTGGCGCAAGTCCTATTTTATTAGGAAATTTTTCGAAATAAAATGTCTATCTTGAAATTGTTTTTATTATTTGTTTAGTAATTAATTAAAACTGTGATTTCTGATTTCAGATCTATTGCGATTTTCTGGTGATTGTCTAGCAATGTCCTTAGACAAAAATCTCTTAAAAATGTCTCCTATGTATTGAACTGACAAGTCAAAGTCACGTCACTTGCCGAAAAGCAATGTCATTCACATACATTTGAAGTTTCGTATTCTAATGCGATTTTACTTGTCTATTCTCTATATTGCAAATATGTCATAGTTACCCTGTACCCAGACTTTAACAACGGTACCCAGTCACTGAGACTGTGTGTCTCGTGATGGGTAACCAAACAGTAGATATTGTCACAGATTGTTGTTGCAATAACAACAAGTAGATACCTTCTGACAATGTTGATTGAAATTAAGCAACGTTTTAAGGTTTTGTTAAGTATAAAATAAATTTGTGGGTACCTTAAAATTTATGGTTCATCCAAGCGTTTTTCTTTACCCCTTTTGTACAGAACCCTAATCGTCGCAAGTTTTGAATTGCTTATTTTTTTAAACAGATGTTAAAGATTAAAAACAACAATAAATACTTTTTAAATGTGTTACAATGTCAGTATTTCGTTCGTTTTCCGCGAGTCCGTGACGTCATCTAACTGTTAAGTTTAAATAGCGAATACAAGACAGTAGCAATGTTTAATTCAGTGAATGGTGAAAGTTAAAGGTAATACGGTAAAACAACGCAATGGTAAGGTAAAATGAACTTTATTTTATTGTTGTAAGGTTTCAATTTGTGACTAGGTTAGGGGGCGCCACGTCTTTAAGCAATATGGCCAGAATGTTACTTAAAGAGGGAGTGGTTGGTTGTCAAGGGGGGGTCTACTATCAAATCTTGGACAATATAGGTCCCAATTATCAAAAATAAAGCTCTTTAAGTTATGGAAGAGAAATCGCAGTAGTATTAATTGGTTATAAACATAAATCTATACCAAACCATCCCGTGTACACAAACGATCAACTATTTCATCTTTAAAAAAAACATTGATTGTATACTAAGCCTTATTGCATAGTACAAGTGCCTCGAAGCTAGAAAAAATCCGGAGAAGTCTAAACGGATAACAACTCCATACCTCAAAAACAATATCGATTCGTTTTTGACACCTTAATAAAACAGCTATAATAGGCCATAATAACAAAAAGTTCCCATGACACACAGGTAACACACATTTTAATATTGTTTTCACAGCACACGTAATTTAATGTTTTTTTTTTTGTGGCAACATTAAGTAGGCCGGCCGTCACTGGTCGATGCACCGCCATTGTTATAACACAATTGTCATGAGAGACTGATGTGAACAGATTCAGAGTACATAAACAGATTTGTGTAGCACCAGAAAAAATAAACAGACCTTTATACAATATGTCACCTGACAACGACTCTTAACATGAACTAACTGGCTGTAGACGCGACTTCATCCGCGTGGAATGGAACCAAAGTTGATTAATTTTGTCAATAATATTTGGCTAAGTTAAACCTTGTTACTAAGCTTTCGCCAGTAAGTCCCGTCAAAATTGATCCAGCCATTTCAGAGATTAACCGCAACAAGCAAACAGACAAAAAAAAATATATCTTGGTAATAGTTTTTTTGTCTAGGTCTTACCGATATATTCTCAGCCGTTGGACGTTTATAGGCTACTAGCTTTTCGCCCGCGTCGAGGTCGGTTATATCGCGTTTCCAAGAGAACTCTTCAAAAGTCCGTGATCTGTTCACATCAGTCCGGGATAAAAACTATCCTATGTTCTTTCTCAAGGTCAACTCTATCTCTGTGCCAAATTTAATTAAAATCAGTTCAGTGGTTTAGACGTAAAGTAACAGACAGACAGAGTTACTTTCGAATTTATAATATTAAAGTAGGGATTATTATCCTAGTTAATATAATAAACGCGAAAGTTTAGAGGTATGTTTCTCTTTTACGCAAAAACCTTTTTCTTCCGATTTCATGTTCCTGTGGGATCATTTTCGATTTGAAGCTGGCGGGACCGCGGGTAACAGTTATTATTATTATAAATACACAAAATGACGTCACATTAACATTCATCACCTAAGGATAATAACAACAGCGTAATAATTATAATTATTTCCATTGCTATAAATTTGAATTGGGTTAGATGGAGATCGGTTGATAATGTGCACGCGATCACCGCATTAATAGAACATTCCTTTACTCCGTATTGGATAATATACAGTCCTTACGAATATAGAACAAGTAATAGTGAATAATTCCCATCATCATCGGCCTAGCCTTTTCCCAACTATGTTGGGGTCGGCTTCCAGTCTAACCGGATTCAGCTAAGTACCAGTGTTTTACAATGAGCGACTGCCTATCTGACCTCTTCAACCCAGCTACCTAGGCAACATCGAATCATTCACATATAAATGGTAAATAAATATAGAGATTAAGGACTCCGGTTGGGTTCGAAACTGGTCGGGCGGTCGTGAATAATATACTGTATAAATATTTACTAAATTATTGTCGCGGTTTGGTTGTTTCATATAAGGATTTATTTTCATGGGGTCGCAGACTCGATCCTAGCGCAGACAAAGTACCAATGTAATATGTTAAAAGTACCACAATTTTGAAAGTCATATATTTGTTTTTATTTAATACTAGACACTGCTGAAAAAGGTGAAGATTAAATATCGTAATGAGTTGATTTTAATAATTGCAATTTTGAATCGCACGTCGCGTAGCGAGCTGCGTGGTGATCAATATTCAATTCATCTCTATATAGCAAGGCCTTTGCCCAGCTGTGGGAAATTTATTATAGGCTCATTTGATGTCCAAATCTACCTCCTATTAATTTAAGTTCCATGGGGAAAACTGTCTTCAAAATAAATAATATCTCTTAAAATGGGTTCCATTAACTAAATATCTTTCTTAATCACACAGACCATTGAATTTTAAACAACAATTTACTTTCATTTTCCCTTTAACCCGAAGTAATCATGATTAATTTAAAAATAACCTCAAAATATGGCGCCATTTTGCGTTTTACCGGCAACTGACGTTTACCCTTTATAAAGTTGTTTTTTTTTTTGAGGCAAAGGAATTAAATACAAGTTAAGATGATTACTTTATATTTAATTTAATTGCACAATGAGATATTTTTGAGATTTTATGGACGTATTCAACAAAAAGAAAGTAATTACACATTTAAAAAGCATCACTTAGCCAATTTTTGTTCTTGCATACAAAAAATCAAAACTATTTAATAAAAACATTGCTTAAATTTAATGTTCCGTCATCATTTACAGAGGTTCATTAAAACATAATTAATCTTGTACCTTAAACAATAAATAATGTACTCCCACACAAACTCATTATACATTGCTTCTCTACAAGCCAGCATCATTTTATTATCGTATATTAAAAGCGCGATGAACGCATCAGTAGTCAGGTAGTAAGGCCATGACACACTAGGGTGTATCTATACATCCATAATATATAAAGCTGAAGAGTTTGTTTGTTTGAACGCGCTAATCTCAGGAACTACTGTGTCAAATTGAAAAATTCTTTGAGGCTATATACCATCACGCTGCGACTTATAGGAGCGAAGATACAATGGAAATTGTGGAAAAAACAGGGCATGTATAAATCATAACTTATATCTTCTAACCATGCGGACGAAGTCGCGGGCAACAGCTAGTACCACATATATTCTGGTGTATCACCGTTTCACGAGCCGATCGACGCTGGTCAAGCGCGTGCACGAGCGCTGCCGATGTGTGAGCTCCGATATTTAAACAGAAACAATGAAGCAGGTGAGTGTTCACTCACTGTGAGCGTGGCGCCGAACAGAGCAGAGGGCATTCGTACGAACGTTATTTTGCTTTTCTACCTATACTGGGATAGATATACTGTAGATAATCACACAACAAGTGCTAACTGATAAATTGGCTCAAGGTCACCTTACTGTCTTATAACTGGGCTCAATCTGGGCGTATTATGTAAGTGTTTCTGCATACATTTCTGGTGAGCGTAAGTTGTATTCGATACGAAATCAAAGGAGGTTGTCTATGTCCACAACTAATTAGTTTGATCTAGACTAAAAAGGACAAAGAACTGAGACTAGGAAAAGGCGATTTTTGAAAATTTAATTAAAACAACAGCATAGGATCTATCAGTTTCTGTTCACACTAATCAAATTAGAGAAAGATGGGAAATAATATTCGCTCATCAGTTTGTAACACCTTTACAAGTAAACACTCTAGTGTATCAACACCTTTATACAAACAAGCTCATTAAAACAGTAATTAATAATTGAACATGATTTTAAGTCCAGTGCTAATTAAATATAGCCGAGAGGGGGGGGGGTGTTGAGAGGAGTATTGATCATAAATAAACTCACATGAAGGATGAATATTTATAGAGAATACAAACCAGACAGATATTATATTTAAAGCTATTTAAGTCACCCAAAAGGATAAAAACATCTAAATCTAAATAAATAAATCGGTCCAGCCGTTTAAGAGTTCAGTGACAGACACATACAGACAAGTTGTAATGCAATGTCAACTTTGTCTGATACATACTCAGCGGTATGTGTTTAATTTAGTAAAAGCTTGGGAAAATAAGATGGCTCTCCTTATATAAGAGAATGAATGATATTGCTAAATTGTTAATAATACACGGAATTAGTTAGGGTTAAATATCTATGTATTTGTAAGACTAGTTTTGTATGTGGGTAAAAGAAAATTATGTTGTTAAAATATCTCGTAACATAAAAATTACTTCAAAGTTTGTGGGACTGTTGGGTTGTTTGTCAATTTTAATAAAGCTTCTTATACCCTGACTAGCTGTTGCCCGCTACTTCGTCCCCGTGGGTAGAAGATATAAGTTATGATTTATACCTGCCCTGTTTTTTTTTCACATTTTTCATTGTATCTTAGCTCCTTTTAGTTGCAGCGTGATATACCTTCTACCCACGGGGACGAAGTCGCGGGCAACAGCTAGTCTTCTTATAACCAAACTGAAACTAAACCATTTTCCATACATATTAAAAACTAACATTCAAAACTTGAATCGAATAAAGAAGATCTTCAAAATTCTTTTATTTTTCCATTTCCCGCCAAACAGCTGACGTCTACACCAAGCGAACAGGAAAGGGATTTTTAAAAAAGGAATTCAGTTCCCGCGTGTCATTGACAGATGCTTCTAAAATGCCCGCTCACAGTGTTACCAGTAATAAATATTCAACGATTTATCGTGCGTTGTTTATTTTGTGTAACTGTTTGAGCTTTTTAATTTAGTTTTTGTACTATTTCAATGGGAAGTAGTTGGAGTTATTGGATTTTAAATAGAGAGATATATAAACTAAATACAAAATAATAAATTCGATACATGAATAACTTTTTAGGTAATTTAGAAAATTAATCAAAATCGGTTCAACAGTTTAGAAACAAAAACACACAATCATAACTGTTGACTGCACGGAGAGCCGATTGGTTGAGACCAAACACACAGTGCGCGACGTGTCGCGGGTTCGATCCTCGCATAGGACAAGCATTTGTGTGATCCATGAATGCGTGATCTAAGTCTGGGTATCGCATGTTGCCATGTGATTTGTATAGTTGAAAACCCCGCGCAACACAAGGATTAAATTCCATACTGCGGGATCGTTTTTTTTAAATAAATAAACTACATTCACAATTTGCGAATCAAACACTTTGTCTTACAATCTTCTTATATCTTCATTTACCGTAGTATTAATTCATTCATAAATAATGATTTTAGAATAATTAATTCTCCGACACCGCACACAGACGCTAAGTGATGTAGTCATAATGGAATTAAGATGAAACAGAGACACTTCGCAGTATTAAGACAAAATGGCGGCTTCACTGTCTACTGTCAACACTTTAAGTAGTTCTTGGTATTATGTGAGCAAGACAGCGCATTACATGGCGTAGAGTGGCATCTCTTTTACACACCTAATATAATATACATTATACTACTTTGATTGTAATCCTGAAAATAATTTTACTGTTGATTCTAAGTATAAGCCAGGAGTGTTATCTGCTTTTATATAACTGTAATCAATTAAAGAAATTGAAAATAATTCGCTAAGTAACATATTGACAGAGCATGTTGTGTGATTATTGCGGTTAAGTTAATTTTAAAAGGTATTTTAAAGATAAATGCTACTATAGCATACAAGAATTTTTTAGTGAGTGATGCACACATATGTATTTTACATTACATGACAGTACACTACAAAATTATCTACTTATGGATTTTAACCAGGTTTATCAAATTCAGCTCAGCCATTTAAGCGTAAAAATGTAACAAACAATTATTAATGTGATACAAACAGAATTGAAACAAAGTCTGCATCATTACTGGCTTCATAAAACAGTACAAGCTGAAAAGAACAGCAAAAATTGCGCGATCAATGCTTTATCTTCGCTGATATGTAATACAGAAACATTGGTATGACGTCAAATACATACAAAGGTAATCTTCACGTATGATGTATTAGACGTCCGCCATCTTGTGACGTCACGTTCAGATTAGACAGCTATGACGATTGTATTAACATATTATAATTTTGTCGAAGGCTTTCGGAAATATTCCATATTTATTTGGAGGAAGAAAAATATAGACTTCTTAACTTAGTAACTATCGTAAAGATAGTTATAAATTTATTAAATGTTGCAACGGCTAACGATGTTTGTTACTCTTTCACGCAAAAACCACTGAACGGATTTAGACGAAACTTGGTACACTTGACAAACTTGGTAGATAGTTTATAACCAGGATTAACACTTAGGATAGTTTTTATTCTGGTCTTATGTTCCCGTGGGATCATTTTCGATTTGTAGTAGGCGGGCCCGAGGTAAACTACTAGTATGTATGTATATAATTATAAGTGGGTACATATATTATACATATAAAAGCCTGTCGTAATTTTCCACAGCCTCGGGCAGACAATGTCTTTACATTAGCTGTTTTATTTATACCGTCAAAAGTTTTAGGCACACACATTTATTTTGTAGCATCATTTTCAGATTTTAAGAGATTTATCAATGAAGGGAGTTTTTAATGGCGTGTTTGTCACAATAATACAAATCATAAATGCGGTGGTAAGTGTGTAAGTTTGTTACCCCTCCTCGCCTAAACGGCTGGATCAATTTCGATAACATTTGGTATGGAGTTAGCTGAAACCTTGGATCCGACTTCTTAAAAGGAAGGTCTTGTTTTTGCAGCTATAACCAACATCCAGGCAGGCAAAGCGGCAATCACACAATACTTACCGGCTAAGAACAAGCCAAAATCTCACACGAAGGGTTCCGTGCATTACGCGGAATAACTTTTCACCCTTTTGTACAAAAATACAGAAACGTAAAAGACTTATCGTTCAGTCAAAACATGGTTCCTATAAGCAATTTCACCAAACAACAGCGAGACAAATGGAAGCTTGTATTAACCTAATTCACATTGCCTACAAAAAAAAACGTGTTAACAAACACCTTTGCCACCATTTCCCCGCCGAACATTTAACTTCGCTTCGTAAATTATCGCAATTAAACCTTTTTCCAGTTCTTTCCTTTACAAAGCTCGCTTTGTTACTTTCTTGGTACAATTAAGACTTGGCTAGCAAAAAAAACGTAGTTTTAACTTGAAAAGAATGATAAATTATGAAAGAATGTGTGTTGTTATAATCCTTGATACAGATTACCTGTATATATTTCTTGGTTTGATGTTATAGCGGCAATGTGAATACATCATCTGTGAAAATTTCAGCTGTCGAGCTTTAACGATTATAAGAGCCAAAATAATTTTCAAAATTACATGAAACAGCATATTATAGAATCTACTGAGGTAGCGACATTGTCCGAAAGGGTTACCGTGGCCCCGGTACACGAAAAGCAAAGGAAGGAACTCCCTTCTGCTCAACCCAAAACGAAAGGAATCAAAATGATCTCCCATCCGAAAAGAAGAACACTTACAATACAATAGTTTCAAATGTATTTGCTTAAAAGTCTCATCGAATCATTTGCTTTTAATTACGTAGGTGCTTATAGATAGTAGATAAATTGAAATCTCAATAATACCTAATTACTAAAATGTCATTCACAAACACTAAATTAATTAGTTAGATTATCTAGACACCGCTATCGGCAACCTATCATTTGTGGTTTAAACACTATTTTGTCAATACACAAGCTTAAAACATGTCAAAATATTAAATAGTACATTCAACGCAACATCAAAACAACCACAACAATGGAAACTGGATTAAATATCACAGTTTATACATAACAATTTGTTTACTAATTAGTATATTGTTAATTCCCTGAAATTTCAGTTTAACAAAGGAATTAACGTTATATTGTGGGTGAGAACTGTTGTTTATACATCTTTGACAGTCGCTACGGGTAGTCAGAAGTCAGAAGCTGGAAAATCCGACAATCAGTCTTATTAAGGGGTGTCGTGTTGCCCAGGTAACTGGGTTGGTGAGGTCAGATAGGCATTCACTCCTTGTAAAACACTGGTACTCAGCTGAATCCGGTTAGACTGGAAGCCGACCCCAACATAGCTGGGGAAAGGCTAGGATGAAGTATGCCTTGCATTCACATTTACATCACATTCGAATATAACACTAAAAATCGAAAATGATACCACGGGAACATAAAATCGAGATAACAACTATCTTATGTGTTATTCCTGATTATAAACTATCCTTGTACCAAGTATCGTCTTAATCCGTTCAGTGGTTTTTGCGTGAAAGAGGAACAAACATCCATACATACAAACATTCACGTTTATAACATTAGTAGGAATTAGTCAGAAGTAGGATTATTTAAGTACACACCGACCGAATACCGAAACTAATTATTTCTAAAGCGTTCGATCGCGTTAATTAGCCTTACAAATCCCAAATAGAAAGGACAGTTACACAAAACAACTAATTACATTCCTCATTACCGCCCAAAACAGTATTCAGATAATGAGTATTGATATTTAAGCAGTTATGCAAATCATGCACCCTGTGTTAATATGGACCACACACACGAAAGGTGCCTTTTCGATATGAATATTGAATGATTTAATTGTTGAGGAGCCTCGTGGCTAAGCTATAACTGCATAAGTGAAACGATCACAGGTTAAGTTATGCTTGACGCGGTTGGTCCGTAGATGGGTGACTGTCTTTGTCGTAACGAGTTCCTCCGTGTTTCGGAAGGCACGTTAAATTGTGGATCCCGGCTGTTATTCTTACATCTTTGACAGTCGTTACAGGTAGTCGGAAGCTTGAAAAATCTGACAACCAGTCTAACCAAGGGGTGTCGTGTTGCCCAGGTAACTGGGTTGAGGAGGTCAGATAGGCAGTCGCTCCTCGTAAAACATGGGTACTTAGCTGAAACCGGTAAGACTGGTAACAGACCCCAACATAGTTGGGAAAAGGCTAGGCTAATGATGAAATGATTTAATTGTCCCACGGCTGGGTACTGCCCTCTTTTCATATAGGGAAGGTTTGAGCATTGATCACCACGCTAGCTCACTGCGTAAGATGACAGATTCTTATTTTTTGATTTAAGGTTTCCGAACAATGTTTTCTTTCGCCTTTGCCTATACCATTTTACTTCCTTTCTAGACATAAAAAGAAAGATCGAAATAAAAAATAATGATATTATTTGAATAATATAAAACGAAATCCATATGACGTCACTCCTTACTAAGATTGTTACGCCATTTTGAACTGTCAAAATTGACCATTTTTTTTTTCATTGTTCAGGTAAAGTCAAAACCATATCTTAATATTAAATTAAACAGACGAAATACACAGAAAGGTATCTTTAAAAACAAAATAAAAAAAACGAGAAATGTTTTCTAGTTTCTAACCATCATTTATCATAGCTACACGTGCAGTCTAGGGTTGGCACTTGAAAATTGCGAAATTAAATACGACGTCCATTTTTTGTGGAAAAAAATTGGGGAAACTTTTTGACGTTTGCCCGTTGAGTGATGAATGTGTTATCAAAGATTTTACTAAAGATTTGAGTAAGGTTTGTTTGACTTTGGAGTTTTAAGGGTTACGTAAGATAATAAAAAAACTAGGCCATATTTTATGAACTGGTGATAGGTAGTAGAAATTTCTATAGATAGTGTATTTCGATTGCCGCTTTAAAAACAAATACGAAAACAGAAAAAAAATAGGAAAAGACTCCCATCTAACAAACTCTATTATTGCCGTTTTAAAGATAAGTGGTACGGAACCATGCTAGTGTACCTGGTCTGGTTTATTTTACCTCACCCGAGATTCGAACCTGACACAGTTTGACAGTCACCATACCAACCACTCGACCGAGTACAACATGCTATTACTTTCTATCTTATCTCGCATTAGATTAAATCTAAACGGGATTTGCACAACCCTAATCCCGCAAATGGCGGGAGTCTGTCCCATCTCTAATTACTTTCGAACTTTGTTCCAACAGTTTATACACCCGTCTCTTTGCAGGCCAAGCCGAGTGGAAAACGTAGCTTCTACAAATTAATGACGTTTCTATAAAACTATAACTGTAAGTTTCTTTGTCAGGTAATAAAGAATTTCAAATTACTTGTTTCATAATTGAAATGAAATCGCAAAAAGTTGTGTTTTTAACGAAACAAGGTTTTGTTGGTCTTGCTTCCTTACTTTGGCGACCCCAAAGTAGTTAAGACAAATTAATGCGAATTTGATTAAATATAAAGGCACCATAAAAAATCGGATATCTTGAAGCTCCAGCATCAGATCAGGGCCCCAATTCTGCTATTTAAAATGGCCGATGAATGAATGAAATTTGGCTTAAGATTACAATTTTCGTATACTCTTAAGCATTTTTCTACACAATAATTGTAAATCCAGTAAGGGATGGCATACTCAAAGTCAATACAATTAACTTCCAATTATTATACAGGCAAAATGTTTAAGAAAAATGGAATATTTTCAGATTTTAATCCAATTGCCATTCATTCATCGGCCATTGTAGAATAGCAGAATCGGGGCCCAGCTCCATGTCATCATAATATTATCTACGTCACACAATATACATAAACATGCAAAATGTCATCTAAATCGGAAACCGGGAAGTGGGTCTTTAACTTGCAAGATTTGATTACAGACAAAGGGACAGGTGGAACTCAATGAAAGCTTGTAGAAATGAGTTTTATGTCATGAGGGGTTTTTTTCTTGTATGTTGGATAAAATTTTGCCATAAATAACAATTAGAGTTTGTAAGAATATATTATATTTTTCATAATCTTCTTTTTTATTTACCTCCGAGCAAAATTGTTATAAGCAAATAGTTCCATCAAATAATCATAATAATAATCTCAACCTTTTAAGCAGAAAATCAGGATACTTTGATGTAAACCCGTATATCGAATGAAAAACAAACGAACATCGTAAGTTATAACTTATTCTGTCAAAACCTCTTACGAGGGTCAACCCTCTACAATATTGAGTGGCCTGTTGGTCTAGTGGTTAGTTGCCCTGACTGCTGTACCGGAGGTCGTGAGTTCGATTCCGAACTAGGACAAATGTTTGTGTGATAAGCATGATCATTTGTACTGTGTCCTGGTGTTATTTATCGACATTTTGTATGAATTTAAAAATATATTTAAAGTATGTTTATCAGTTGTCTAGTACTCATAATACAGGCTAAGCTTAGTTTGAGACTTGATGGCGTTGTGGGAGTTGCGGAATATTATTAATATTAAGGTAGGGAAGCAATTAAATAAACCATGTCTACTAATTCATGTGAGAATTACAAAGAAATTATTACTTGCTAAAAACGGAGAAGGAAAACATCGTTAGGAAGACAAACCTGAAAATGTTTCAAGAGTATGTTAAGCCAGTATTACTGCGGAGTTTTAACTCTTGACACAAGATTTTACATCAACTTACGAAAAGCAACATAACCTCAAAATCCAAGAGCCGTAAAGATAAAATCTATATTACGTTAAAAAAAAAACATAATTACATAAACTATTACACATAAAACAATAAGGCGGAACGAAAATAGACAATCACTTTCCATGTCTACGTTTTACTTTATTTACCACACACGTGGGAAACTTTATTGTTCTGGCAACACTGATTATTGGCGGGAAAGAAAATTTATGGAGGTAGTTAACACTGATTCTGTTTTTCATTGAGGTAGGTTTTTAAAAGCTGTTACGGTAGAATTCATTTTTTTAATATCATGATTATAATACCAATTGCAATCCCACTGACAAAGTCGAAAGTTTGTGTGGCAGTAAGTCTGTTTGTCACGCTCTCACTCTCAAACGGCTAGACCAATATAGATAAAATTTGGCATGGAGTTACCTAACACCTTCGTTTACACATAGGTATATTTTGAATTGACTACACATCAAGAAAAGGAATGTTATTGCAGCTTTAACCAACATCAATATGAACGAAGCCGAGGAAAAAGCCTTGTAAAGGATAAGATAAAAATATAAAGGTGAAAGTATCTTTAAAGGTTCTTAGTCTGTCTCCGTATCTCAACAGTTTTCAAAAATCAAAATCAAAAATTAAAAGCTTTTATTACAAGTAGGCCGTTCTCCAGGCAAAAAACGTTATAATAATGACTCTAGTTGCGATGTCATTCTTATGGAGAAGAACCGGCAAGAAACTCCATAATGACAGACAGACAGATAATTTTTTTTAAGAGACTTCCATCCATACCCTTTAGAGTGAGTACCTATTCCCAAAAACTCAATTACTCCCTACATAACCTTTTTACAAAACAAATAAACAACGAATTTTATTTTTAATTTTGTAACACGCCCCGAAGCTTACGAACTTCAGAAATATACAAAAATGTTTTTCTAAAAAAAATATTTTCATAAGACCTTCCTATAATTTAACCTGTTGCACAACCTTTTAATGTGGAAACTTTTAGGGGTCCGTAAGACTCCCAAGAGAACGTCAAAACGGGATAGGCATGATTTATGCGATAACTTTTGTTTTATTAGTGTTGCAAACAAGAAAAATGTTGTAAAAACGTCAACGGGAGTGTGTAATAATGATTTGTAGGTTGCAGGAAGTACATTTTTGGTTGGCTAACGTATTATTTTTAATGTAGTTCTTGTGTAAACTTTTGCATTAAAGCATTAGTTTGAAATATTTATATGCAAAGCTCTAGCTGAAACATAGCTCATAGCTACCTTTTCCCAACTATGTTGGGGTCGGCTTCCAGTCTAACCGGATGCCTAAGTACCAGTGCTTTACAAGGAGCGACTGCCTGTCTGACCTCCTCAACCCAGTTACCAGGGCAACACGACACACAGTAGTAAGATTGGTCGACAGAAATTCTAGCTTCTGACCCTCGTAATATTCCGTTAAAAACAAAATCAGTTCATCCACTCCGAACTTCTTTGGTAACAAACGCAAAAAAATGAAACGAATTGAGAATATAATCCATTTCTAGTTCGGTTAAAAATGTATTAATTAACCACACATTTTTTCAGCAAAAAATGGGCATGGGCAGCATGTTTGTGTACTTTAATAATTACCACAACATACGCCAACAAACATTAACAACCGATATTAAGTTAATCCCCTGTTTATTATTTACATTGGAATACATTAAACAATAAAATTATATTGAAATAAGTCCATATTTCATAAAGCCACGGCCTGTACTATCAAACTCAGAACATCATTCTTGTTGTGGAAAAGCGAGGCCGCTATATACATGTAATGCACTATCCCTCTCTACAACTGCAACAGGCTTGTACTCCGAGCTTATAGTACGAATTTTGGCCAGCATTCAAATAGCGATGCCGCAAATTTGACAATTGGTACTAATTGGCAAATATTTACATGACATTAAATTGTAATTTGAATAGATTTCCACCGAATAATCTGTATTTATATAAAATCCATATGAAGTTAAATAGGTTAGGTCGTGTTGTGGCCTATCCAGCAGTTAAATATATTTTTTTAAAGACAACTTGCAACCACGGACTTGCAACCGACTTCAAATAGAAAACTACGGCGCCCATATTGAATAAACTATTATCGGACTAAATGACATAATATGTATATTTCTCGTTAAATGGAAAAATAATAAACTAAATCACCTCTTACAGTCCGAAGTTCAGAGGTAACATGCAAAAAAAATACAGACGTTTGAGCTTAAAACACAAGCTGTGTAACACAACGGATTATTAAAACTCACATATTTTAACGATTTATTTATCTAGATCACGTTTTTCGGTCTAAGCGATTAACCGATTTTAATAGAATTTCATATTGAGTTGAGGTTATAATACGTGGGCAGAACCGCTGGCAACCGCTAGTCAATTTCATTACGTAAAAAAAGCTTTTTTACAGTCCAGTATAAAAAAAACCCACTTCCAAAAGCACCAATGAATATTATATTTTTAATTAAGCCCGCGAAGCTTTAAAACTGGAAATAATTTTACACGAAAACTATTTCACGAGCAAAGTAACTTAAATTACATAATTAAAACTAAAAACGTACAGAGCCAATTAAGACTTGGCGCGAACGCTATACGCCGCCATTTTTTCGTCCTTGTTCCTTTTTCAAACGCACCTTTTTTTAGTGACGCCCGGTAGCAGAGATAAGGCGGGAAGAATGTATTTTTTCTTTTTTTTTTCTTAACTAATGTGTTCGTGACACTGTTTTTTCGGCATTATGACCGTAAATGTCTGGGTTATGTCATTTCGTGTGTTATTGTGATTTGTTGGGGTCTTGGGGAGAATTAAGGGAATCTTATTTTGTTGTAACCTTGTAGAAAGAAGTTTGTTTTAGTACTTATTCTAGACAAGTTAATCTGCATTTTGTAGACAATTTTCTGCCTAGCTAGGGTTAAATAAGAAATGTCACTTGTAAGTTTTTATGAAACGTCGTTTGTAATACAAAACCTGATTTTTCGTACCTAGTTCTCAATTTGTTTAATGCATTCTATTTTTTATGAAACTTTTGGGTTACATTTTAAAATATTTTAACTTTTATTAACAATATTTTCACAATTAGTATGATATCACGAAACTAAATTATGTAAATTTGAAACGAACAAGTCAAAACAAATTACATTTTGTTTTCAAAACCTATTTCGCCATGTCACTAGAAAATAATCATACTCTAATCTATTCAACAAAAATCATCCATAGACAAAATAGAACTTATAAAATGGCGGACCAGTTTTAGAAACAAGTTTTATATTTTCACCCGACATTCAAATCTCTACAACTGGACATCTCAAACGTTTCAACCAAAACTGGTTTCCTGTATTATTTTTAAATCTTCCTAGGATATCGGACCTCTCGCTCAGATTATCGATCCTCTCTCTCCCACTCAGTGGGATTTTATTTCGTTGTTGATCAGATTTTGTCTTGCGTCTGAATGTATAAAGAGCTTGGGTTAGCAACCTTTTGAGTCGGATGAGTCGAACCTATATTTCAAAGTTTTAAAGAGCCACAAATACACTTGCAATCAATAAATAGTACTCACAAATTATGATTTTTTGTTAAAATATAATAATATAAAAATCCAACAAAATTTAATAAATAACGATTTTTGAATGATTTAATTTTATACAACTACATATCATTAAAAAATATTCGCATTTAAAACCAGAGTTGCAACTTCACATCCAAAGAGGTTTGTCGACCCCTGGAATAGTTGACAATTGACGTGATAATCACTGACTATAAAAAGCAAATAAATACCAGTTTCTTATCTTTGACTGTCAACTTTTTTAATAAGCAATGCGGCTGTCATATAAATCCTTTTAAAATCATAAAAAAAATGGTTTTACAGTTTATAAGATTTCCTAAGGATTTTAATGACGGCTTAAATGCTAATTTAAAGAGCAGCCTATAAAGATAGAAATATCGTAATTTCTTACTCGTATTAGCAACACACAACTTACAACATAATTATTATATTCTATTAATGACATCGTAAACTTACTCCTACAAAAATCTTGATTTGTCTGTATGTTCTTATCTGTATGTACCTACCACAGATAAAGAAAACTTCTTATTCGACTTGCATATTGCATGCCGTGCATTTCACAAGTGTGTGAGACTATTTGCTTTCAACTCTTGTACCACATTTTGAGTAAATAAAGATGCTTTGGTAGTAACTATCCCGAAAATGATTCATTATTAAATGATGCAACGATGGCAGCTATTGATTAAGGACTCCGGTTGGGTCCGAAACTAGTCTGGCAATCCCGATAAATACGCAAGAGTAAACCGTTGAATCATTCAATAAATAAAGATTTTTCATTTGTCTTTGTATTTTAATCCGTGCTAATAAGAATTATCCGATAAAAACTACATTTGAATGAATAATAAAAGCATGGTTAGTTTTCTCGTTATTATTTTAATGCAATCTTACGCAATGGTCATTCTTTGATCAATAGGTCAATGGCCAAGTTTTTATGCACAAGGTTATATATTATAATTCTGATTAATATTAGAGCGACTTTTATAGTTGAACTAGCTGTTGCCACCAGCTCCGCCCGCTAAAAATCTAAATTGATCCCGCAAACATATCATAAGTACATTAATTTGTAGTAAATGAAACTTAAGCGTGACGTCACTTTTGTAGTATAGATTTTACGAAGTCGTTTCGTCTCTCCGAAACTTTAAAGCAAATCGTTTCAGTATTTTGTTTAATTGATCAGACAAAATCAAAAGTACATGTATTATATTTTTTAATCTCTATCTGACGCACTTAAAAAATATCTTATAATAACTTATATTATATCTTATAATAACTATTCATGCGAATAATATTCGAAAAGACATTCGTAAGTAAGATTCAAAACGTTGATACACTTTAGTGTTAGATTGGAAACTCTTAGAAATAAAGAGTCGACTCAAATTAACCTTCCGATGTGGTTTCACCCAAAACAGTTTTAAAACTATTAAAAACTAACCTAAAAACACTTTGCCACATGAAAGAGGTTTTACATGGGTTTTACCCGTTCAAAGTGACCATCTTTCTTTTGGTCGGTGAAGCATTTAACGTCAGAATTTATTGCTTAGGTAAACTGGATATACTGGTTACTTTACACAATGTTTACGTAAAATTTATTCGTTTTCTTGTATCACAAATATTATTATGTACCTAGTCTATATTCGCAAGTTTAAATGCACCTGAATTTATATTACTGCAAAGTTAAATAGACTCATGTTTTATAGTTCCGTACGAAAATGGTAAAACGGCACCAAGGTCTTGACATCTGTCACCAGGCTATTATCTCATGAACAGGGGCCGGCAGTTGATATTTCCATAAATATATCTATTGCTTCTGTCGCCGTTGTATTTAAATTAAAAACAATTAAAAAAAGAAGGAAAATACTGAGAATATGCGAAATCTATAACTTAAATTTTTGCCTGTTCATTTAAATAATGGTACGGAACCCTATGTGAGTTAATCTAAAACTCGTACTAAACCAGTTTTTTAAGTTAACATTACATAAAACCTTGTGTAAGGCGGGATTTTCACACGAAGAGAAAATGAGGCGTTACTCATATTTTTTCGTAAGCTATCTGGAGCACGCTGTTTATTATCTTTTTACTTAAATATGAAGCTTTACGTTCTGACATCTAATTTTATAAAGGTATTTTAGCTATCAGGGTCCCGTATCCAAAGAATAAACAGAATTCGAGTATAGGAAAATAAATCCGTGGGCCTTGCAACAGGGGTTGTTATAAGCTACACTTGACAAGTGATAAATAAATAAAAATGTAAAGTGCTTCATTTCCAAAAAAAAAATAGATAAATACCATAGATGATTTTAAAGAATCTTTTATCGCATATAAAATAACACGTGTTTTCAAGTTGACATATTAATTATGTATTCTGTAACTAAATTTCTTATGCCTATTTCATATTCTTAAAAAAAAAAAAATCATAAGCGTTAAAGATATCGCTCAGAGAAATGGCTACAGTTTTTGACACACCAAGTCCTTTAATTAATTCTGATCACTATGACTTTTACTTCAAGAATAAGTATAAAATACTAGCTCCTACATAACAAAAGGTACTGGTCGTATATAACAAAAAGAATAGACGCTACAAGAAGACATTTTCGAATCGGGAGTTGTCATAATTTTAATTTTGAATTAGCATCATGTCAGGTGACGTTTCCACTACAAATATAATGTAAATCTTGTTGCCCACATCTAAGCTCGCAATAATCCGCAAAATAATCCCTCGATAACACAAAATGGGGATAAAAACTATCCTTTGTGTTAATCCAGGTTATAAACTATCAGAATACCAAATTTCGACTCAATGATATTTACGTGAAAGAATAACATACTTACAAACTTTCGCGTTTATAATAATAGTAGGATAGGATACATTTCTTACTAATTATTATACATTTGTGATGCAGTATTAAAATATACTATCAGCCTTTACATGTGCCAATGCTGGCCAGGCCCCTTTCCATATAGGCAAGGAAATAATTAATCACCACGCTAGCTCACCGCGGACTATTCCGAAGTCCAATATCCAGATATTCCTCAGCGATGTGACAATTAAAGTACATACTACCTTGAAAAATAATACATTAGTAGGTACTTGCTTGTCTTAGGACTTGATAATTCATAGTTCTAAAAATATCCAGTAGATTTAATATTTTCGTTTAAACTTCTCTATTGATTCTGCGAAGTAACTCCCAAAGGACAGAAAGGGATAGAAAGTTAGATAGCTTTATTAACTAAACACAGTTGCTAGGTTAGGTAAGAAACTCTTTTGAGTCTAGAAAGTTTTTAGGGATCCGCAACCTTAGGGAAAACGAGACTCTGTTACGTAGACTTGTCTAAAAAGTCTCATGAGCTGTTATAATTAGACGAAGTTTTCATAAAATGTTGTTGCCAATATTACATAAAATGCTAGAACACGGGACAAAAAACATATTCAAGAGATGACCTGAACAAAAATCTTGTCGTCTTTTTTGACCGTTTCATACACAGAAGAATTCGTAAACGTAACCGACTCGCACTTGTCCGGTTTTCAATCTTCTATTCTTTTTCAATTAAGTTAAATGCAATAGACACCTCAACTACCAAAATACAAATAAAACAACATTCTCGCATATTAAATTTATTAATACAGACGTAATATTGAACAGGAAAAGCCTAAGAGTCAGAATAATGTCATAACTATGATCGCGCAATGGCGTTCATTATAACTGTACGCAACTTATTTCTTAGCGTTTCCGGCGATATAGGTACAGATAGTACTATTTTATAACTACCTACTTCAAACTCAAAATCCAAGTAAAAAGTGACTCGGTCTAGCAAAACTGAAAGTTCGGTAAAATGGCCAAAGATAAAGAAACACAGGGTGGTTAACCTCCTTCAATTTGTCACCCACCTTAACATCTTATTTTATATTTAGTAGGTACCTACTTACCTAGCTGTTATAGCGGCGGAAGAATTAAATCATCCATAAAAATACTACTGCCTAGCTATCACGGTTCATAAGAATCAACCAGGTAAGGAACAACGGAGCCTGGGTAATTCAGTTTTTACCCGGTAAGTGTGGAACCCTAAAAACAGGGAAAGGGTAAAATTTTATTCGGAATTCAGTAGCAGCAATCTAGTAGCGTGGTATTTTTATTAAGAAATGTTTCTACGAAGAGACAGCCAACAGACTCTTTGTAAACACTAAAATAGTGTAGCAAGAAAGAAGTTAAACTCGTTCAACCGTATAAAATCATCTACCAAATAATATTCAATCAAAACTCAATATAAAATCTCACTACTATGCAAATTATATCTATAATTAAAACTTGTTAGATACGCAAACGTTCAAGTCAAACCCTCAGATGAGCTAGGTACCTATTCACAAACATTCGATTTGCAATTTTCTGTTGAAACACGTAAGCATTTAGTTATACAAGTTTGCCGCTGACTAAGCACGTAGGTACCCACAGAAAGTACACTATAAAACGACCGTACGGTATTATAGACTATAGCAAACTGGAAACTTTCACCAATTTACCACGAAACTCCATTTGGTAAAGAACTTTTGAACTAGAATTGCAGCAGGATTACTGAGAAACTTCGTATGACACACCCAAATGGTATTTCTATTAGTCTAAAATGAGATAAGGATACGGAAGTACGGTTTAAGATCATCCAAAATTAGAATCTTCCTGCTTAGAAACTTATTTATTACCTACCTACGCGAGTCGATAAAATTGAAGATCTTACATAAAGTAAACCTTACTTACGCATTTCTGTTCTTCCAAAATGATTAGTAAGATTATTTGAGTTTCATTACATTTAATTATTACAAGCAAGTAATAAGACGACTAAATCATGAAACAAAGACATTCCAAAGTTATGACTACGACGAAATATAATGTTTGATCAATCACTTCAAAAGTCGGTTGCCATCTTAAATTAGCATAGATTTAAAAAAGTAATAAAAAAACCGGCAAAGTCGACCGGTATTATGCCAGCCTACGATTTCGGTGTAAAGAGGTTCGTTACTTAGAAACGAAATGATAACAAAAGAACGTATTATCTGTATTTTGATTACCTTGATTGATAGCGGGGATCCGATTACTCACAAACACTGTAAAAGTTAATTTTCAAACACAAAAAGTTTAGTTTCGGAACTGTAACAAGAGTATTTTATGGTTGAACGCGGCACTGTTCGCCCACGCCACACCTCGGGCACTTTCCAACCGGTTTTCTATGGAACCACGTAAAAGTATCACGTATCACGGAGCGAGCGCGACGCGTACCTTCCCGACGAACGTCACTGTGAAACTGGCTGGTCAAAAAAAAAGATAACCGGTGTTGCTAGTCGCGTTTCGAAAAGTCCGCTTGCGAAATGAATTTTGAATATTATTTGCATTTTGTTTTGAAATGGGTAAGAAAAGTGAATTTTGTTTGCAGTTGCCTTGACTTTTGAATAATTATTTTGTTGCACTAGTTCGGCCTTTTGTAATTTTTAAATAGATTTGCGAGGCCTTGTTTAGATTAATTAGATTGGTATTTAATGTATTTATTGTTATCTTTTATATTGAATTTTTTTTTTATTAAAAAGAGGACAGTAATGAGTTAGGGGTAACTTATTTTTTAAAATATATTGTTCATTAGCACGACATTATCATGTTTAGTCGTAAGCATAAGTTAAGTAGTTGGAATAAGGAGAAGAAGGCAGACTTGAGCTAGATATCTATGGATATTTTGTTTTAAAAATAACATTGAATAAAGGTAATTATTTCTACAAATAATTTACAATACACAAAAAACAAGGAAACAAAACAAATCTATTGGATGTATTTACAAGGAGTACATTTGCAATATCCGATATAGTTAAACATTAAAATAATAACTAAAACATGTGTTCAAAAAGTCCACGATAATTTATTTCCCACCAATTTACCCTACAATCCGGCAAAACTCGAGCTCTGACAACTCTAAAATTCAACTTTCATCGTGCACTCGTGCGACTTCGTACAATTCCGTCAGGCTTCGGCTCCACGGTTCACAGCACCAACGGTCAGTTTTAAAAAAGAAAACAAAAGTTTTTTTTTTTAGATGATAGAGCTCCTTACCATGATTTTAGACCAGGGCATCGCATTCTTCAACTATTTTGAATAGACTTCATAAAATGGTGTCAACTTATTTTATTTCTAAAGTAGGTAGATAACAAAATTAAATAAATATCGTTTCCCGTTTGAGAATTAGTTTAATTAGTATTCCAATAACAATCCGACTTATTGTTTCCGTTTGCAGGTTATAATCGTGTTAGATATTTATGTTAATTAACTGGCAACTCTTTTAATTGGGGACTACGGCCATAAATAAAGGTTCAGAACTTTCTTTTTGCAAAGGAAATTGTGGTAATGTATTGTTAAAAAACGTGTTTATTTTACATACATATATTTCCTGATTTGAATAGGAATTTTATGATCTAAGTAATCATAGTGGTATTACACACATATATTTTTTTGTATAATTTATTGGTTTATAATTAGTTCACATAAGAAATTCAACCAATTTAGATCTAAATTAAGTTAGTATTGATTTAACTACCTTCAAATATAGCACCACAAAACTAATTGAATAATTCATAATATTTATAACTCACCTTCAAATATATGACTCATAATTATGTCATGAAAACAATTTATGTCAATATCTTGTAAATTCCGTTGCGCTAAGAATAGACGCAGATGAGGAAAATACAAATTGACAAAACAACCAATTAAAGACTTATTCACTTTGTAATAAAATAAAAAACAAGGCAAGTGCGAGTCGGAGTCGCGCCAAGGGTTCCCTACAGTTCATATGTATTGTTTGATAGCTTAATTATTACGCTTAGTTATTTATTGGTTCCGTTTTTCCCCACGTTTTTATACACTAACTTTTCTTGTTTGTCGTTCCTTTTGGATTTTTGTAACTTATTTTTGAGACTACCCGATAAGCTAGCATTCTGAGATTTTCAGGATAGCTTCAGACCCGATCTCAATGCAATTTACAACAATCAAAACGGCTTGACCAGTTTTTATAAAATTTTAATGGAGTGACGTTTAAAATAGTTGGTTTATAGTTTTTTTAATCTATTAATATTTTTGGGACACCCAGAGGGTTAATGCTGATTCATTTCTCACCTTACCGATATGTTTTTCTTTATCTTTAAATGTGTCCGGAAACCTTAGTGTAGCAAGTCTGACCAATATCTGACTTTGTTTATTGTTGCAGGGGCAACATAATAATAATTAATATATCTGTGAAAATTTCATAAGATACAACAGTGACAGTAAAACGGGAACCCAATTTCAAACTCTTTGGGTATTGAACCCTAAAATTCTTTTTCATTTTTGCCGCCATTTTTTGACAGTTACCTACTTTTTTTGGCGGTAGAAAGTCTTGGTCATTGGTCAATTAACAATTATTGTTTGTGGTTTTTAAAATCGCGGTATTCGCGGTGGATCGGAAGCAGTTAATGAGTATTTATGGTTGTAATAACTAAATATGTTTTTATTGTGCAATGGTATTTAAGTAGCTAAATTTTAAGAAATTTTAAGTTAACTCTTGGGGAAACTCAACAGATTTTTCCTTATTGAACGTAAAGTTTTTATGACGGCACGGATTTTCGAGTGGTATAGATCAGGTAGGTACGCCAAACCCACTGAACATGACGTCGTGAGTTCAATCCCCGAGTAGGACAAGCATTTGTGTGATCCACGAAAGCGTGGATTTTGAGCAAAAACTTGTCCTGAGTTTGAGTGTCTTTGTGCATGTGACTTGATTGTTTGTGAAACAATGAACCGTATAATTATATAAAATTTTATTGAAATGAAGTGAAACAAGAATTTTTGCGTAAGATAACAATCCGCAACGCCATCTAGTTACAAAGCTTGTATTATGAGAACTAGACAACTGATAAACTATCACTGCATATTGTTCTATGACATATTAATTTTGTCTCTTTTACTAATTTCAAAAAAAATGAATAAATAGCTTCCACATTACAAATTCGAAACATCGTTAAATAATGAATATCAAATAGTCGGCCATCTTTTAAAAAAATGACCTGAATTCATTTCAATTTCTATTGACCGTACACCAAGAGTCTATGGTTTCAAAGAAAAAGTGATAGCATGGGAATGTTATTGCGTACATTGTTCTTATAATTAACATAGATATAAGAAAGTTGTTGAACGATACAACTCAATAATTTTACGCGGTCAAGTGCGAGTCCGGCTTACGTATGAAGGGTTCTGTAGCATTATTGGCAATATTTTTAATAAAATCTTGTTTGTTGTTGTACCTTTCATATATTGTTTTATTCTCTAATGTATTTTTAGTTTTAATTATTGTAGTAATATAAATAGATTATCCGAGAAAATTTCAATTGTGTAAGTAAATGTCACGATTCATGAGATACAGCCAGTTGCCTGACGGAGTCGTAGCAATAGAGTCTCGTTTTACCTTCTCGGTACGGAACCCTAAGACTATTAGTAGTTTGAGTCAGTCTGAGTCTCACACCGACCTCTTTAACTATGAGTATGCCAGTACCTGGTCTTTATTCAAGTTACATGTCTCCTCGCTAACGCTGACGAATCACTCAAATGTATTGAACGGACAAGTCAATTCACGTCTGAAGGTTATCCTACAGGTAGACTAAAGAAAAACTATTTTCAAAAGAAAATTGACAGCCCTCAAAGTTATGATTCCAACAATCTTATTTTCAAAAGAAAATTTATATCAGTTACCGGTATAACAACAATGTATCGTTATTATATGAATCAATGACAAAATAACATAAATATCACACTGGTGCTTTTTTGTGACAAAAGAGTGTCATCTCTTATAGTTCACTGTTTCGTTTAATCATAATTCAATAGCTTTTAGTCAAAGATAATAATTAATTACTGATGATTAGATATAAGAATTAGCTAGAGGCTAAGCTATAACCGCATAAGTGAATCGATCACAGGTTAAGGTTGACGCGGTTGGTCCGTAGATGATGACCATCTTTGTCATAACGAATTCCTCCGTGTTTCGGAAGGCACGTTAAATTGTGGGTCCCGGCTGATATTCCTACATCTTTGACAGTCATTACAGGTAGTCAGAAGCTTGAAAAAGTCTGACAACCAGTCTAACCAAGAGGTATCGTGTTGTCCAGGTAACTGGGTTGAGGAGATCAGATAGGCAGTCGCTCCTTGTAAAACACTGGTACTTAGCTGAAACCGGTTGGACTGGTAGCCGACCCCAACATAGTAGGGAAAAGGCTAGGCTGATGATGATTAGATATAAGAGTTGATAAATATCTCAATAAAATAGCAGGAAAACAGCTACAAAACAATCTCCTAAACAAAGTGTTGTAGACAGTTGCACAACCAACTTACAACTGTTTTGTAGCTATTAAGCGCTGAGTAACCTTTGGAAGAAGGTTATAAAACAACTTTTACTTTAATTATAAACTTATTAATTTCCATTTCTTTAAATATGAAAGCCTTAGCAATAGGTATTTGATTATCAGTTAATTTTCAATTAGCAAATTGCCGAGTCATAGTTAATTCATATATTGCTACTTATAAACAGAAAGTTTTAATTTGTGAAGCCTTATTGTTTAGTTCTTAAGCTTAGAATATCTTTGGTCTTAAAAAACACAGCCCGTGGATAAAATCCAAGCTATAAATTATCTGTATACCAAGTTGCATCTAAATCCGTTCAGTAGTTTTTGCGTAAAAGAGGACCAAATATACATGCATAAATACAAACATTCGCGTTTATAATATTTGTATAGAAATGTTATTAGCCCAGAGTGGCAGATATGGATTTGAACCTGTTACTTCGTACATAATATCCGTACATAGAACCACTGAGCCACCGTTACGCCCGCTATATTAATCCATTAAAATTCTTCATTTAAGTAGTCTAATCAACTAATAAAGTAATTTCGCTGTATTCGTCATTACTAATTAAATATTAATTTTAACTAAAAGCTAATTAATTATCATTATACGACCAAAGTGAAATAAAAGATACGTAGTTTATCATTGGGAACATAAAAAAAAAACAGTGTGACTATGACGGGTTCAGTATCAATATTTATAAAGTGTGAAAAGAAGTTGCAACTTAAATGTTTAATAATAGGTTTAAGAAATACGAATTTACAAAATAAAAAACACAAATTTATGACCGTACCAACCGTTGCTTAACCTCGATTTCAATTTAATTGTATGTGTTGTTCATCAGACACGGTGAAAGACAGATAGACAATGGTGCTTCAGTAATAGACAACAGTTTTACTTTATATCAAAGGAACTATTGAAAACAAGCAAAAATACAATTTATTCTATTTTTAGGATTTGTTTTAGTGGCAATAGAAATACAAAATCTGTAAAAAAAAGAGAAGTCTGCCTGTCTTGGTCCATGAAATAAAGTCTTAAGTAATAGGGTAATATTTTACCTCTCTGTAAAGAATCAAACGTGGTCCTTATACAGTAAAAATTACGTCTGCAATTGTCAAACCTAACCTACAAATAAACAAGCTTATAAAACATATCATTGAAGAAATTAACTTTTCTTTATAAACAACCAATAAGTAATATTTTAATATCCGCACTTTCTTTCAAAACATTTTTATTCTGTCAACATTCCCTGGTTATATTTACGACACACGACATTTTGGTTATGGCGCCGTTTCAAAATGGCGGCGTATATCCTCCTGTACAGCTAATCCGACGGTACTGTACAATCCATGTAACTTTCTCCAAGCATAGTAAGTTATAGGCGGGAGCGAGATCGAGAGCGATTAAGTGAAGATAAACAATTGAATTAAAGAAACTAACTACTCCAAACTAGAATAAAGGACGATGAATAAAAAAAAATTACATACCTATAAGCAATCTAAAAACCCGCGTTCTAAATGTGGCTATTAAATTTTATCAAAATTATTTGTAAATTGCATTATCATCGGGGTCGAATCTACCTTGAAAATTTCAGCTTGCCAGATTATCGGGAAGTGCCTCAAATTGACTTGCAAAAGTCCAACCGGGACAACAAACAAACAAAGAAGTGATTGTACCTATAGCAATTAATAATTACCAATTATATTGGAAATATGTAGTACTTCAAAATAGAGTATTTGACTATAAAAATCTAATTAATCTGCCAAACAAATTTTCCAAACATATTGAATACTAGCTGTTGCCCGCGACTTCGTCCGCGTGGTTAGAAGATATAAGTTATGATTTATATATACCCTGTTTTTTCCACATTTTCTATTGTATCTTCGCTCCTATTTGTCGCAGCGTGATGGTTTATAGCCTAAAACCTTCCTCGATTGATGATCTATTGAACACAAAAAGATTTTTTCAATTTGAAGCAGTAGTTCCTGAGATTAGCGCGTTCAAACAAACAAACAAACTCTTCAGCTTTATATATTAGTATAAAGTATAGATGTATTTTTCATATTATCACATCGTTAGGAAGATTAAAAGCACTTAAAATTTTGCAATTTATGGTAGTGGGAGCTAGTGACATCTCTTGCTAGTAAAAAGCGTACTGGTAAGTGACGTCACACGTCGTTTTTAATCACGGTGTCCTCTTTATTTTTAGTTTATGTTGATTAGTTTTTGATGACTAAGAGATAGATCTCGATGATGCAATTGGGGAGGCCTATGTCCAGCAGTGGACGAATATCGGCTGATGATGATGATGATGATGATGATGTAGGTTTAGAAAGATTCAGATTCAGGTTATTTATTAGTTAGTAGGCATTGCAGTTGGTTTAATTGAACATTGCATCTCTATGTTTCGCTTTGGTTGGCATACAATTTTTTTTCCTTAACCTTTAAAATAATTTAACAAATAGTAAACATAAAAAAATCACAATAATCTTTGTCAGGTTAATAAACAAATTGGGTTTAAATATAAGGGAAGTTAATAAGGGAAAATAAATATGATAAAATCGCTATATCTTGTGCCATAGACCATAAAAATAACGTTTCGATACAACGTTTATAGTAAACGTGTCTGTAGTCTTCGTGGGAGACTTGCGAACATATTGGCTTAACTTATAGATCTCATTATAGATTGATTGAATTATACTCCGTCCGTTATAAAAAGGCACTTTTGACAGGTCGAAAAATTTACCGTAATTTATACATGCAACATGTTCTTTTCATTTTGAAGTCTTATCATCTTTGCAACTCCTCACTTCAAGACATGTCAAAAGGTGCTCTTTAAAACGGACGGTTTTTAACAGTTTCAAATTAATCAGCAAACGCAGTGTAGGACGGCCAATGAACCGATTCTTAATAAAAGGTAGCTAGCTTGGATTGGATATGGTACCCGGAGGACCGGGTCACCAATTCTGGTGTTTACAACGATCGATGAATTAAAGAGCCCTTTTCTACACTATAATTGTAAATTCGGTACGGGACGGTGACACACACAAGGTCAATACAATTAAATTCCAACTATTGTATAGGCAAAATGTTTAAGAGAATAGGAATAATTTCAAATTAAATTCATTGTAAAATAGCAGAATCGGGGCAGCGGTGGGGCAACTTGGGAGAGGCCTATGTCCAGCAGTGGACAGAGATAGGGTGAATGGGGTATTTGACAAAAAAAAAATCTATATACGCTATATAATCTATCACGATTGGAAAAAAAAAATCTAAGTAGTCTATCAGACAGCTTTCATGAAAATATTGAATACTTATTTACCTATCATTAATTTATCACATCATAAAAAAGTTAGAAAGATTAAGTTAATAGCACTTAAAGTGGGGACTAGTAACCTACTAAACATACATCACTTGCTAGTAAAAAGGGTACTGGTAAGTGACGTCACACGAGATTTTAAATCACTGTAACCTCTCCATTTCTGTTTACGAAATAATATAAAAAATACGTAAGTATGGAATATTTTTTGGAAATCTGTCAGTCGGTCCAAACATATATTTTTGTGTCAAATGTCATTTGGAAATGAAAATTCTTTGCTTTTTTTTGTATTTTTTCTTAGCTCTTTGTAGCTCGGTAAAGGTTTTGCCCAAATCCCTATAAATTGGAGAGTTAGACCGTTAGTGTTAGGCCTCAGAGTAATATCCTTGTGACCCAGATTCCATATCTGTTTGTCGATCATTTAGGGTTCAGCACCAATATTTGTAAAACCAGTCAAGTGCGAGGTGGACTCGCTACATTGAGGTTTCCATACAAATAATTTAAATACATCACCAGCAAAAATTTAAACTGGCCAACTATAATTGACTGGCCTGTTGGTCTGGTGGTTATTTGGTTAGTGACCCTGATTGGTATACCGGAGGTCGTGGGTTCGATTCCCACCAAGGATAAATGTTTGTGTGATGATCACGGTGATTTGCTCTGTGTGTGTAATTCATCTAGAAATATGTAAGTATGTTTGTCAGTTCTCTAGTACTCATAATGCAAGCTTTGCTTGGTTACAACTATACGGGATAGTTGTGAAATATTATAGTATTGTTTTATATAATGGTTCATGAGATACAGCTTGGTAACACACAGATAGACATCGGAGTTTAAGCTACGGCTTAAGATACGGAATCCTAAAAAAATAAAGAGATAATAGGCATTTATATCCTCCAAAGAGGTTTCTTATAACTAGCCAACGTACCTATAAATAAAATAACAAAGACATGCTCGTTATAACTATGAAAATGGTTGTTAGATTATCATCCCAATTTTTCCTAGAATAAAATGATTAATACGACGAATAAGGAGGCCTACTACTAATTGAACTGATAGCCGAGTGGTTGACAAGCGTTTCTGTGATCCACGAAAGCTTGTCCTGAGTCTGGGTGTCTTTGTGCATGTGACTTACCTACTTATTTGTGAAACCAACCGCGACACATGATTTAAATAGTTCAATGGTACTTAATACGTTTTTTGCCCGAGACGTTTTCTGAAATTCATGTGAATTATTAAGTAATTTATCTTTGCTAAAACGGTAACGAAAAACACGTGAGGAAAAAAGAAACGCCTGCGAATGTTTCAAGAGTGTGTTGCGTCACGTCAGAAGACTACAGACAGTTTAAACTCTGTCACCAGGGCGCCAATTCTGCTATTTACAATGGCCGATGAATGAATGAAAATTTATTTATTTAATTATTACACTTATCTACCATTACCGGTTACTTTACCTAATGCGGTAGCTAGGACTATACAAAGGTCTAAGTATTTATGTGAACTAGGGTTTCAAAGATTGAATTATTATGCACAAAGTTGCAGGTCTAAATTCCAGCAACTGTTTTAATATGTAATTTTCTGATAATTCTGATATGCATAGGCAATAAGTTAGCCTGATACACATGCCCATCATTGCTCCTCCTGGAATTGCTTGTTGCTTCATCCACTTTTCTACTAGATATGAAATCCTTACTATTTACGATTCCCATGTTTCAAATTTCTGTTATTCCGCGATTTCTTGGAGTTCTCTGAATAAATTGGTTTCCAAGACTTTCAAAATCTTTGATTGCTTTGTATCCTCTATAACTTTAAGTCTATTGAATTAGATGCATTTTGTACTTTAATTAAATGTAAAATTTACACTTTTCGTATTGTCTTATAGATTTTTCTACACAATAATTGGATATTCAGTGCGGGACGGTACACTCAAGGTTAATTAAGTTCAAATTATTGTATTGGCAAAATAATTAAGAGAAAAGGAAAAATTTCAAATTTAATTCAATTGCCTTTCATTCATCGGCCATTGTAAAGATAAATGTAAAGGTATCAGAATCGGGGCCCTGGTTATACATTAACCATGCGATACAAAAAAAAACACCAAAAGTGTCTCCCTTTTATTAGTCTTTTGTTTCAGAAGTGCGAGCGAGAAAGCGCACTACAAGGAGTATCGACGTCTCTTTTCCACTACCGCAACAATAGCAAGTTACGAGTACCTATATAGCAGGAGTCTGTATAATAGGCGCAATATATAAAGTGATTTCATATTATCCGTGACACGTGTTAATACGCAACGGAATAGAATAACACTTCCTGTTATCATTTTTATATGATTCACCAGCTATGGAAAAATTTAGGAATACAAATACCTAATAAACATATTATTAAGTTGTCGTACTACGCAGATAACTGAACGGTACAGGGTGCCACGCTGAAGATGTCACAAGGATTCGCGGGTTCGAGCAACGCGTAGGACAAGCATTTGTGTGATCCACAAATATTTCTCCTGCGTTAGGTACTTGTCTCTTTGTGCATGTGAATTGAATCAACGTCAGCTATTTGAGCTTTTGGAGCGCAGTATATTGTTCTGTATTCTGTCTGACAGTTTTATCTCCTAACATACTGGCTCCCCTTTTTTTTTCCGGGGAAATCCTCATGGACTTTCTCCGCCCTGGGGAAGGCGGAGAGGTGTGCCGGACTCTTACCGGCTAAAACCACCGGAGTGCTTCACCCTTCCCTTGTAACTGAGACCACGGGGACGCAATGCAAACTACCGCGATATACTGGCTCCCCTTGGCTAACTGGCAAAATCCGAGGGTAGACTTCGGATGTTTAAACAAAGACCAAGATTGTGCAACGTACTTAAAATTGCATTTGCATTATTCACATAATATTTATCTACACCTAATATCGAATAATGTGATCAATTACTATAACAGGAACAATAAGCGTTAATAAAAAAATGCCATAAGCGCGAAAACACAAGCAAAATTTCTTTTAACGCAAATAATAAACATAAATCAAACTCGGTTTATTCTCCATTAAATTTAAATGTTATTTGTTAACTGAGATATCCTCATTATAATATCACAAATGATATTATTAAAATTTAAATAAACATTAATACGGGAAGTAATAAAAAGCTAATTGGCTGTATGAATTCATACCTACTTGAGTTTTCGTGAAAGTAGAAAAAGTGTAACTGTAAATTCTGATGTTGCAAGTGTAAATAAACTTTGGTGGTAGTGAGAAAAGCGGGTATCGAGTGGAGGTGTTAATTAATAAAATAATAGTGCAATATTTAAAACGTAAAATACGTTGACATAGTCTTTTACATTGATATGTATTTTTAATTAACAGCAAAATAATAATTACAATATTTGTTTTTGGAACAATGAGAGAGAAATCTTGTCCTTGTATTTCTCTAGCCTTTTAATTAAGGCTAGAAATACTGAATAATAATAATGTTTGTGCTTGAAAGTAACATAATATTTTTCATTTGTATTTTCTTAATCACTTACCCTAGCATATCCTTAATATTATTATGTCTTATAATGGTTTTAACACCTTAGTATGATATAGAGTATCAAACTAGTATAAAGACAATGCAGTGAGTTCCTAAGGAGCATACAAGAAAACGTTCTAGCTGAAATTAGCAATATTAAAAGCAAACAAATAAAGCTATTATATCTAATGTACATAATCGACTTTAATTACTAACGCAATTTGCCTTTTTCAAGCGTAAATAGCAAAAGATAGATGGTAAGTACTAAAAGATAGATACTAGTAATTTACGGGTATTATACCATATTAAAAAAGGCACAACAACTTAAGCGGTAATTGAAATGTTTAACTAGCAACACTACAACTGTCACTGTCACACATCAATGTCATAATATTTTTTGTTGATCGCGCTCTCGTCAGTCTAATTTGGTTGAAAATAAATAAGAAGACCTTATTTATTTTAATTATACGAAGTTTAAAACAAAAATAGACTATCAAAGTGTATATTAGTGATGTAAAAGTTCGTTACAACGGAAATATCGTAAGTTTTTCAAGTTGAATATGTAAATATACAAAGTGATTTGGTAATTTGATCATTTTGATCATGTCTATTGATGTGGGAACCGCAATCGCTTGTTATTTTATCTCTAGTGCTTGCTTTGGTCCGCCTACGACTTTAGACGGTCATTTCGGCAATAAATAAGTCCCGAACTGATAATTTTTTTGACCTTTTAAATATTTGTTGTTTTTTCTTTGTGGATACTTTTCTATGGAGTTTTTAACTCTGTCTCTTGTATTAGACAGAATATCGTATTTGTAGGATCAACAAGAAAGTATACAGTGTCGAAAAAAGTTTTATTTTAGATCAAAATCCTAGTTAATCCTTGTTTGTCTTAAAAAATATAATCAGGTGATTTAATGTTAGTTTTCATAACTGGTCTTGCAAATTTTTAACATTGACGTTTATAAATTTGAATATGTATCAAAATATATAGTTAACTTAATTATAATTTCTCGCTGATGCCTGTAGTTTTTGTCAAAAAGTAACTTTAAGCTCAGGTCTATTTTCTTTATTACTGTTTATTAATTAATATGATTGCAGTAATGAGTTTATTACCTTAGGATTTTTATTATTCAAAACCAAGTCATACTTATTCAGCCTAATGTATGTCTTACTGTGAAGCCAATCCTAACCGAAGCAAAATCAAAAGCCATTTATTAAAATTAACCTACATAGTAGCACTTTTTGAAGACTACATTGGACAAAATACAATGTCCCCAAAGAAAAAAATCAGGCTAAAAACATGCATTTTGTCTAATCAACATTTTACTATTGTAAATGAAACCCCGGACCCTATACTAAGATTCCCTATGTTGTTTGGACATATATTAACTAATTTTCTTTGCTTTAAAGATCTTTCTTTATTTCTCAAAAATTACTTTTGCCACTTACATGAGAACTTACAATAATTAAGTAATGATTTTCTTTTATTTTTTCCCTAATTTTCTAATAATTTTCTTTAAGTAATAATATTATTAATGTGTGGGTACAAAAAAATTCTTTTGTTTTCATGGCCCATTTCAAGGTAGACTCCCTCTGCATAATTAGTCTTAAAATGTTCACCACTATAGTTTTAGGAGGCACTCGGTCAACAATTTCAGTAATATAATTAAATTATTAACCTTTTGTTTCAGAGTTAGTTAGTAGCGGTATTCAAGTCATCAGCATGGATGACCCCGGCACGGAGGCGTTGCGGAAGCTAGCTCCTCAATGGAGTCTGGCTGGAGATGAGCAGCTCTTAACTATACTACAGAATACACATCAGGTCTAACGCAAATTAATGTTTTATTATGTAGATTTTTTTTATATGTACGAGTGTAAGTTAATTATGAGTTCCTTTCATCGACGACTTTCGTGGTCGAGGATGAGGTCCCGGGTTCGATCCCCGGTCGGGTTACTGTAAAAATTAACATTTCTACATTGTCTGGGGTCTGGGTGTTTGTGGTACCTTTGTTGTATCTGAATTACATACCACAAGTGCTTTAGCAACTTACTTTGAGTTCAGAAGAATGTGGGTGATGCTGTCCGCATTTATTTATTTATTTAATTGTAATTTTGAGGGACTCTTTAATCCCTCAGTCAAACCTTTGTAACAGTTTTGTGGTTCTTAACTTATAACATACTTATCTGTGTAAAATACAGATAAATAAATAAAAATAATCATAATTTCTACTCAGGGTAGTCAGATAGGGAATTTCGAAACCAGCTTTCTCAAAAAAGACATCTTTGTAAAAGTGATGATATATCCTACAGAATAAATGATTTCATTCCAATTTTCCGTATATATAGAAGCAAAATACCAATCACTGATAAATCAGACAATCTCAAATTGCAAAACGAAAAAAATCTTTTTTTGAATTTAACGTATCACTACGCTTTCTTAAATGGAAGTCTTGGAAACTCATATTTCTTATTCCCTTTGTATACCGGGGCCGCGGTAACTCTTTTGGACAATCCCGCTGGTCTGACTGGCATGGTTAGCTAACCCGTGCCCACTTAGCAAGGCTAGCCAGCTAGCTTTTTGCCTTAATAAATTGACAACAACAGTTACACATAACAGGGTTTAATATTGGTAAAAGTATTTCCATAATCCGTTCTGTGAATCCTTAGATAATCCCTTAACCAAAGTTTGGTGAAAAGTCCGTCGGTCCCCAGGCTGTATCTCACGAACCGTTATAGCAAAGTAGTATTTTTTTTTTACAATAGGTGTGTTTCTGTCACTGCTGTAGCATAGAAACCAATAGCCAAAATCAAAATCAAAAATATTCTGGAAGTTTATTTTTGTTTAGCAACATATTACCCTTTTTGACTTGCATAGCCAAATACACATATTACCACGCCAAACCCACTGAGCGCAACGTGTCGAGAGTTCGATCCACGCATAGGACAAGCGTTTGTGTGATCCACGAATGCTTGTCCTGAGTCTGGGTGTCTGTGTGCATGTGACTTGAATGTATTAAAACACGTTGGATATTTTCCATGAACTATATTTGACTTGACAATCAACATAACAGAGACAAACATAGATTACATAGCTACAAGACATTAAAACCTATTTTGATACATACTAACACCCCCACTTATCAAAATAATCAAAACATTACTGACATAGTACAACACCCACTATATAAATAAACTTAAAATGCTTTACATGTCATTAGTACACCATTTAGAAAAACAGTAGAGTTATACTCATTCCCATACTACAAATACATCACTAGGGTTTTTGACAAGCTCCCAGGCATCATTATCTTCAAATGATTGCAACTTCTCAGCCAAAGCACGTCTCTACTGCTCCTTCTCAGGCCTTTTCAGAGCCTGTGAGATTGAAATCTCCTGAGAAACTGGAACAGTACTGGATACACACAAGTTGCTGAAACCATACCGATCAGGCTGCTTTCCTTGCGTCTTCTGTCTATCATAAGGCTCTGGCTCCTGACTAAGATATACATGTAATGTGTGTTTCTTCACCATCAGTGTATACTGAAGAATCTGAAGAGCTATCACTATGATAATCAAATACTGGAACACAGGATGCCCCCACTGAATCTCTGTTCTCCTTCTCCACGCTGATCTCTGGTGTTTGCACATTACTCTCGTCATCTGGAACCAATATTGCCTCCTGGCTGTTTGCATTATCACCTGTCTCGCTTTCTATCAAAATAACATCTGCTGGTGATAACAGTATCTTTTGAAGGATTACACAATCTCTATCCTTTCAGATTCACTCCATATCTTGGCTATTTATATGTGCAAGCCACTTCTGTGCCACAATCTTCCTGTAATTTCAGCACCTGCCAACATGTAACTTGACGATTGTAACCTCAACTTGTAAACCCCATCAGTTAAGTCAGCTATCGCAACCTATTAAAACTATTTTTTTTTTAAAATATAACCTGGTTACCATTCCTGATAAGCTCGCTAACTGATTACAAGTTTGTAGTCAAAACAGGCACGCATAGCACATTTTTCATAGTTATATGACATTGCAAGTCTGACACGATCTCCACATCTCCTGAACAATCAACCCATTAAAACACGGTGATAGTTTCATATTTGCAATCCCGTCCTTGTTAACAGTCATATGTGCACTGGCACCGCTATCTGTGTACCAACCCTTCTAACTAAACCTTCCGTTTATAAAAGACATTGGAAACGCATTTATCCGCCATTTTCTTTCATAACGGGCACCACATTTATCGTAGTTTTGCCTGCCCTTTAGTTTTGGTACACTAGCGATATAGTTCGAGTTCATGGTTTCGCCAGTCAACAAGCGCAAATTATCTATTTTAACAACAAAATAACTGATAAATGCCCAACTGGGCCCATAACCTATTAAAACACGTTGGATATTTTCCATGAACTATATTTGACTTGACAATCAACATAACAGAGACAAACATAGATTGGCCTGTACTGGGCCCATAACCTCTAATGCAAACACGTTTGGTTATTCAGTGCAGACTGACCATAGCTACAAGACATTAAAACCTATTTTGATACATACTAACAGAATGTTTGTTAAGCCCTCCGATACAAGGATTAAAAAAAAAATAATTTTACTGAACCCTCAGTTTCGCCTTAACCAATATAAAATAAATCCGATCTCATAATGATTTAATTAACCGCATAGTTTTCGATAGCTCAACAATTATGCAATACAAACAAAACTCTTATATTTAGTAAACAATGCTATAGAATAATCTATTGTTCTTCATCTTAACTAATATTTTGTTTATAATAATTGTTAATTATTGAATGGCGAGTTATTTAGAATATGTCTGATGTAACTAATCAGTGATTAAATAATGCTAAAGCTGTCAGAACGTTTAGTTGTTCTATTTCTTATGCGGTGGACGTGTGTGGATACGGTACGTCGCTTTTCTTTGTTTTTAATCCCACTGCTGGGGAAAGGCTTACTAAAAACTTTATTTAAAATTTCGCTTTAAAAAAACTTTTTGTCTGTCAGACGGATTTTCAAAAAAAATTGGATAATTATTTTTACATAATACTAGCTGACCCAGCAAACGTTGTTTTGCTTAATAAATTATTTCTAGTTGTATGTATTTTTTGATGCCACATTATAAAAAAAAATAAAAACAAAAAATTTCTTTCTAAAAATATTTTTTTTTGTGTGAGCAACCCTTAACACTTAGGGATATGAAAAATAGATGTTAGTCGATTCTCAGACCGCATATAAAATTTGGTAAAAATCGGTAAAGCCGTTTCGGAGGAGTACGGTACCTAACATCGTGACACGGGAGTTTTATATATTAGATGAAACAGTGATTTAAAATCTCGTGTGACGTCACTTACCAGCACGATTTTTACTAGCAAGTGATGTTTTTAGCCCCCACTACTAAACATCAGTGCTTTTTTATCTACTTAGAACAAGCATCACCTAAAAGCTTGTCCTACGCGGGGACTGAACCCGCGACACGACGCCCACAGTGGGTGCTTTCCGTACAGTCAGTTTCATCCTGATTGTTTGTTGCCGTGGGATCGATTTCGATTTGTAGCAGGCGAGCCCGCGGCCAACAGCCTGGTGTTACAATAATTGTGTTTCTTTGTTTCAGAGGCTGCTCTCAAAATGTCATGACACCAATTCCCAATTAGAAAAAATGGCTACGGCTTTAAACGACGCGAGTGTTAGACTACAGAATGTTAATAATCAGTAAGTTTATTTATTTTAAAGTACTTCTTGCAAATTCATTGCAAGTTGAACAACAAAGTGAATTATAATTCCTAACTTAATTTAGGAATTTTTATAGTTTTTTAATACTGCTCTCCCTATATTGAATAAAGCGTGATGATATATTATGTGTATGTATGAGGAGCCCGTGGCTAAGCTATAACCGCATAAGTGAATCGATCACAGGTTAAGCTATGCTTGACGCGGTTGGTCCGTAGATGGGTGACCATCTTTGTCATAACGAGTTCCTCCGTGTTAGGTTAGGTTAGGTTTAGGTGTTAGGTAGTCAGAAGCTTGAAAAAGTCTGACAACCAGTCTAACCAAGTAACTGTGTTGAGGAGGTCAGATAGGCAGTCGCTCCTTGTAAAACACTGGTACTTAGCTGAAACCGGTTAGACTGGTAGCCGACCCCATCATAGTTGGGAAAAGGCTAGGCCAATGATGATATATTATGTGTCCTTCCTGGGCTATACAACATTAAATAATTTTATGTGTAGTTTTTGAGATTAACACGTTCAAACAAATTATCACTCTTCGGCTTTGTAAGCGTACACGGGCGTACGTATTCACTTTCCTACCTCATTTTTACCCCTGTAGGGACGATATTATGAAAATAGGGCAGTATTTTCATGACTTTTAATGTGAACAAACCTTGTGAAATTCCAATCAAATCACTTCAAATTCGTTCTTACTATGTGATACTATGTGGCCCAGTAACATGTGTTGTGTTGTCAGATAGACAGTCGCTCTGTAACGTACGGGGCTCAGCTGTCGGTCAGACTGGAAACCGATACCAACATAGCTTACGATTTGCTTTTTATCTAACCCACTGTGCCACACTGTTGGGCAAAGGTCTCCCCTAAATCCTTCCACGATTCTCTGTCCTAGCCCACATCACAGTAATAGATACAATTACTGTCGCCACATGCTATATAGAACCAGCTCTCGCGGTAAGCCTGAAAATTTTACACAATTTTGATCCATAATTTTAAGCTTAATTTAAAATTCGTTTCAAGACCCCTTAAGTCCGAGATAGCCGTCTGTTCGTCACACCAACTGATTCGCAAATCGCATTAATTAGAAATTGTAATTAGATGAATTTCACTCTAATTGTGAAATGGTTGCGCAATCATTTGTTTTACTTATTTCATTGTCTAAAATTACTTTCAATTATATATTTGGGGTTTTACTTTCGCCTCTAACTTAGTTTGCACCAAGTATAATAATAATAGTATCCTGGGACAACTCACACACGGTTATCTGATCCCAAGCTAAGCAGAGCTTGTGTTATGGTAACCAGACAACTGATAAACTTACTTATATATTTCTAAATACATACATATTATAGATAAATTACACCCAGACACCAGAACAAATGATCATGCTCATCACACAACATTTGTCCTGGGCGGGAATCGAACCCACGACCTCCGGTATAGCAGTCAGGGTCACTAACCACTAGACCAACAGGCCCGTCAATAAGTAGCCCGTCGTAAGTATCAAAGGTTGTTGAGAATAGGATAGGATTTAAGTCTTAAGATTAGGTCGAAAGGTTACAAAGACACCCACTCTCAGAACAAGCATTCGTGGATCACACAAATGCTTGTCCTAAACGGGGTTCGAACCCGCGACATGTCCCACGCATTGGTTTGGCGTGGTGACCTCAACCGCTCGGCTATCCGTGCAGTCTACATACGAGTCCTATTCTCTTTGTTAATGTGAAAGTATCTCATCACCGATTTCATCAAAATGGGACGTGTCGTTTAGTTGTTAAGGTGTGACAGACAGACGGATACTTTCATGTCCATACTATTGTTATAAATGTGAAATTTATTCTGTTTTGTCTGTGTTATACTTTCATAATGTAACCGCTAAACCTATATTGATGAAAGATTGGTATTGAATTTTAATACTTGGATATCCGAGAGGTCTAAGTCATTAGTACTGCGTGCGATGTGATGCGGGTTTGATCCTCGTGTAGGAAAAATCTTTTTGCGTAAAACTGTATTGTACTGAGTAAATGCGTCGGCTATAATCTATCTTTACTAACAAATGTATTTTTATATTACAAAGCAGAAGAGTTTGTTTGTTTGAACACACTTATCTCAGAAACCAATGGACTGACTTTAAGAATTCAAATTTTAGATATTCCATTTATTAAGGAATGTAATAAAAACGTACAAGAATTATCTCTTTGTCTCGTGTGCTGCATCAATAACTCAGAGTTAAAGTTGTAAGTTTTATATTTCTTATATTATTTTTTCCAGGTTTATGGCACTAAGCAGTAGTCAATTCATTGAAAGCCGAGTTTACGATGATGATGATGTGGTCACAACTGACCCAGCTGTCAAGGTACGCATTAAATTTAACTGGAGTTTTAGTTAACTTGAAATCTTTCGTGTGTAATGGATAATTTAGATATATGGCAGTGTTAACAAAAAAATTCATTATATGTTTTCTTTAAATTTAATTATTATTTGGTCCCACTACTGGGCAACGGTCTCTTACATAAGATCCTATACTATACGAAAAAAAGAAAATTGGAAATTGAAAATTATAAAAAACCTAGACCTGTATTTAAAAATAATCAACCTCGAAAAACGTATAAGATGTGTAGTAAATGTAATGGATAGATCTGAACTTCCGGTCAATGACCCCAGTCTCTGGGTCACTGACCGAGGGTTCAAAACTTTTTTTGATTAAATACTTGAGTCCTTTAGAGAGTACTTTCAGTAAATTGAGGTAAAAATACTAATACATAATAATATAATAATTATGGTAGATACTCAATAACATTTTAGATCAAAGTTCTCAACATGGCCTCTGCATATTAGACCTGTGTCCCCGTGCAAGCCTTTAAAAAGGACCGATTCTCTTCACATGAAGTTATCCCGTGAATGAAAAAAATTACAAATATAATAATATATAAAATTATTTATTTACATAAAACATTTTATAGTTTCAATATTACTGCCATGTTTAATAGACATTTTGTACTTTAAAGACATGTTGTTATTCCTACATCTTTGACAGTCGTTACAGATAGTCAGAAGCTTGAAAAGTCTGAAAACCAGTCTAACCAAGGGGTATCGTGTTGCCCAGGTAACTGGGTTGAGGAGGTTAGATAGGCAGTCGCTCCTTGTTAAACACTGGTACTTAGCTGAAACCGGTTGGACTGGTAGCCGACCCCAACACAGTTGGGAAAAGGCTAGGCCAATGATGATGACAGACATGCAAATGCAATATTATTTCTGTTATTCTACTCATCTCATATTTATGTTATCAATATTATATTTTGTATGCCCCTCCCCCCTCCAGGAGTCCCCGCCCCCCTCCGTGACAGATGAGCTCTCGTCCTTAAAGCGCGGCGTGTGGGCGCTAGAGGGCGCTCACGAGGCTCTCGCCATCCTACACGATAGCGACACCGATACCGACTCCGCTGATGAGATGCCTGCCAGGTATGACTCCATACCCCCTTGTACTGGCCTGTTGGTCCAGTGGTTAGTGACCCTGACTGCTATACTGAAAGCCGTGGGTTTGATCTCCACTCAGGATAATGGTGTGATGAACAATTGAGCACGATCATTTGTATTTTGATAGTAACTATCGTAAGAATGATTCATTATTAAATGGTGTAACGGTTTACTCACTCGTATTCATAATTAGTGCCTGATTAGTTTCGGACCCAACCGGAGTCCTTAATCACCCAACCCAGGTCGAAACTAGTCAGGGTACCCCGATAAATACGTGTGAGTAAACTGTTACATCATGTAATAACGATCATTTGTTCTGTGTCTGGCTGACAGTGGAAATCAGACATGATTCGAACTCCAACTAAGAACAACCAACTAAAACCGAAGTCACTGACCGAGAGTATAAATTTGTCCATTTTATCATATCACGTCTCCAGGCAAACGCTTGTTCGAGTCTACTTTAAGGTTTAAATTTTTCCATTATATTTAATCTTGTTGAAAACTATTGGGATGATGTGATCAAAGATAATATATTAAAACATGAGTGTTGCCCACAGGTTGGTGTTGAAACCTCGCGACATGTACGCGGACCGCCCGCTCCCCTACATCATCGGATCTCAACCTTGGAAGAACAAGTGGCATGCAGGTACTACAACATTTGCACTATCGCAAGTGTAGACTTATATTTTCCCACTTTTCCATAAGCTGACATTTGCAAGGTAGCTTCAAACCCGATGACAATGCAATTTACAACTATAAAATTTGAATGGAGTGATTTCTTATTTAACATCCAGTTCTTATTTTTAGGATATTTAAAAAAGTGGGTCTTTAGATTTTTTTTAATCTATTAATTATTTCTCCTACCTTGTTCTTTTCTTTTGTATGTATTGCTTGCCTGTTTTGTGTCCTATATGCGTCTTAACCGCGAATAAATTATTTTTTCTTCCTTCTTTGTTTCCACACTTTATGGGTCAGTCGCAGGAATCTTCTGTTGCACCCGCGTCCTCTAGGAAGAAAGTGGGTAGTGACAGACTCTAAGTCTCTTGACCTGAACCGCTGACCATCACGACAGTTTAATCTAATTTTAATAACTTTTGACTGCACAGATAGCCAAGTGGTGGAGGTCACCACGCCAAACCCACAGGGAGCGACGTATCGCGGATTCAATCCCCGCGCAGGACGAGTATTTGTGTGATCAACGAACGCTTTTTCTGGGTCTGGGTGTCTTTGTGCATGCGACTTTAATATTTTTTGAATGAGGATTAAATTCCCAAATGCTGGAGTCGTTTTATCCAAAATAAATATTGTTATAAATCTGTCCTGCCCAAGGTCTGCTACTTGAAGACAGTGACAGCGACAGCAGTACCTCGAAGGTCGCGCCGGACAGCGAGCAGTACTCGCACTCCGAGCGTGAGGACTCGCCCAGCAGGGTGCATGTCGCTGATACACATACTACGGTATGTATCTATATACATACTTGGCTTTTCAAGTAAAACTAGTGTTACGGATTTTATCGCGGTTCAATTTTAGATTTCAATTCCCGACGTTTCGAAACCTTTGCAGGTATCATAGTCACGGGCAGACTGAGATGGCGTTCGTTTTGACAGAAGATGTTGCTCGTTCTACTTTCATATTTTAATTAATTATTTGTGGTCCGACCTACGCAGTATCAGCTCACTGAAATCTTAGTCTTCTGTCAAGACGAACGCCATCTCAGTCTGCCCGTGACTATGATACCTGCAAAACTGTTTGCCACACAAGGATTAAATACCTTACTGTGGGAATCGTGTGTTGTTAACATAAAAAAAATATATATATTGAAATGAAACTACTTCTACGAATTTTTTCGCGGTTTAATTTTAGATTTTTGTTCCCGACGTTTGGAAACCTTTGCAGGTATCATGGTCACAAAAATATATATACATAAAAAAACCATTATGTTCTAATTGTATACGACCGCCATTGTACCCTAACATTGTATGTATTAAGAATCACTGCTGTAATTCCATGGTGTACAATAAAGAATATTCTAATCTATGTTTCTAGATATCGGAAGCCAGTTCCGAACTCCCCTCGGAGCCAGGGTCCCTGCCGAAGCCGTCGCCAGCTGATGTAGCCACAGAGATAGCTAGGAGACTCGGCGGGAAAGAACCCGCTAAGGTATGGTATCCAAATAACCGAATATGATATCGCCCGCAGTGATCAATGCCCAAAAAGATGACTGCACGGATAGCCGAGCGGTTGAGGTCATCACGCCAAACCTACTTTGCTCGACGTGTCGCGGGTTCGATCCCCGCGTGGGACAAGCATTTGTGTGATCCACGAATGCTTGTCTTGAGTCTGGGTGTCTTGTGCATGTGATTTGTATGTTTGTCAAACCTGCCGCGACACAAGGATTAAATTCCTTACTGCGGGAGTCGGTTTTTGAAAATAAATAAAATAAAATAAAGATATATGTCATAGACACTTATTTAGGTAAACAAAGAGAATAATTGATAAAAAAAAAAGATTTAATTAATAATGCTTAATAGGACTTTTATCTCAAAATGTTACGTTGTGATGTGCAATATTAGAATGTAATTGAACTACTAATATACTAGTTTATAGTAAATAATTGAAGATATGTAAAAGCAATCTAATATATAAAATTCCCGTGTCACGATGTTAGTTACCGTACTCCTCCGAAACGGCTTAACCGATTTTTAACAAATTTTATATGCGTATTCAGTAGGTATGAGAATCGGCTAACATCTATTATTGATACCCCTAAGTGATAAGGGTTGTTCACACTAAAAAAATATATTTTATATTTTGGATGAAATTGTTTGTTTTTATAATTTGGCATTAAAAATACATACAACTAGAACAAAAAATATTCGGCAAAACGACGTTTGCTGGGTCAGCTAGTATTATTATATAAATAACAATTACTAGGCTAGGCTTAGTATAGTTGGTATATATTGAAATGAAATTTAGTCATTCCTACCAATATTAAAAACGCGAAAGTTTATAAGTATGCATGATTGTTACTCTTTCACTCAAAAACCACTGAACGTATTTTGATGATATAAAGTACACAGATAGTTTATAACCAGGATTAACCCATAGGATAGTTTTTATCTCGATTGATTGTTTCCGTGGGATCATGTTCGCTTGGTAACCAGCGAAGTCGCTGGCAACTTTTCTTTTTTTATTTCACATATATCACGCGCCACATTCTTTGTCCGCGATTCATTCTTAAACTACTTTACCAATTTTAATCAAATTTGCACACCGCAATATACAATTTTAATATAAAACGTTATATATATTGTTGTCATTTTTATTCGCCGGGTCTTTATTAATAACTAGCTGTTGCCCGCGACTTCGTTCACGTGGTTATAATTTTCCCCGTTTTTTCCACATTTTCCATTGTATCTTCGCTCCTATTAGTCGCAGCGTGATGTTATATAGCCTATAGCCTTCCGTGATAAATGGTCTATTCAACACAATATTTTTTCAAATCGAACCAGTAGTTCCTGAGATTAGCGCGTTCAAACAAACAAACTCTTCAGCTTTATATATTAGTATAGATAATTCCGATTCATTGTTCCCGTGGGGTCATTATCGATTTTTACCACTGATACTTATGTACATAATAACTTTTATTTAATAGGTCGACCAGGAACCAGTTTACGAAGAACCAGCCAAGCCAACAATTAAAAAGTTATACAGACCACAAGATCCCGTCGTCAGTAAGTATTTGTCTCTGTCTATTAAATTGTAAAGCCGGATCACCAAGACTACGCTGTCAGTTTGTCAGCAGGCTATATCTCGTGACCAGTGAAATTAAAAAGTCAAAGAAAAGATAATAAAATTAATCTTTGAGGTGGTTGTAATACATTTTCCCGTTCTTAAAAGCACTTAGCCGACTTTTAATTAGCTTAAAATAAAGATATGTATAACCAAATATATTTTTATTATAAATATACCATTTACCCCACAGGCACAGTATTCCCCGAATCCCCCCCACCGCTGTCCCGCTCCGCCAGCGGGGACAGTACATCATCAGACATCTTCGCGGACCTCCACCGCCCGGCGTACTCCAAGCCCCAGGACAACGACCTGTTCCACTTCCGCGATGATGAACCTGATGATGAAGGGGATATCTTCAGCGATTTTGCCAAGGTATGATATTATCTACTTCTTCTAATATATAAAATTCCCGTGTCACGATGTTAGTTACCGTACTCCTCCGAAACGGCTTTACCGATTTTTACCAAATTTTATATGCGGTCTGAGAATCGACTAACATCTATTTTTCATACCCCTAAGTGATAAGGGTTGCTCACAATATTTTTTTTTGTTATAATGTGGCATACACTTAGTTTTTGTCTTCACTAGAATTTATCTAGAAATATTTTTTAAGGCAAAACAGCCTTCGACGGATCAGCTAGTATATATTTAGGTAGTTTCTAGCCAGTTCTTCTCCATAAGAATGACACTTTGGAACCGCACAACTAGAATCAATATTGTAACGTTTTAAAAGAGCCTTTAAAACGGCCTAAGGTTAAGCTGTTTTCGACGCGGTTGGTAAAAAGTATGTCTGTACGTCTTCCCGGTAACACGGGAGTAAAGCATCTCACTGTTGGGCACATCCCAAACCATATTTACAAAAAATAAATAAAATCTTGTTTGTCGTTCTGGTTGGATTTTTGCAACTCAATTTTGTAGCACTTCCCGATAAGCTAGCTGAAATTTTCATGGTAGCTTCAAACCCGTTGACAATGCAATTTACAACCATAAAAACAGCTGAGCCAATTTTAATCAAAATTTTATGGAGTGACATTTAAAAACGTGGGTGTTTCGATTTTTTAAATCTATTAATTTTTATTCTTTTCAGCCATCATCGGATCAAGTGAAGCCCACGTCTTTGTTCGACGCTGGGCCCACGCCCAACATGTTTAAGAGTGAGCGACAACCTGAAGCTGCCAACCAGAACACTGAGACACAAGCAGAGAAAGGTGTCAAGGTATGTATAATAATATCCTACAACTCTCACACAACGCCATCTAGTCTCAAACTAAGCAAAGCTTGTATTATGAGTACTAGACAACTGATAAACTTACTTATATATTTCTAAATACATACATATTATAGATAAATTACACCCAGACACAGAACAAAACTATTTGTTCTGAAACTCTGAAATAAAACATTGATGACTTAATTAAGAAAGTTGTAAGTGATTGATTTCAAGCTCATGATACAAACATTTGTCCAAAGTGGGAATCGAACCCACGACCTTCTCACTCAAAGAGTATATCGTGACCTTTCCGTGACCGAGTCTAAATTTTGCTAAAACTAATTTTATTAATATTTCTTCTCCTACAGAAGCCAGTTGGTGGCATCTCTCTGTTCGGCAAAAACGATACGGAATCCATTGGAGCCGCCATTTTGAAACGTAATCAACGTAAACCCTCCACTTCCGGTGAGGAAAGCGGAAGTGACTTCAAAACTGAAGGGACACAGCCTAGTGAAAAAAATAAAACCGAAAAAGATATATTTGATGATCTTTTCGCTAGATCTGAACCTAAAAAGATAGCGAAAGATAAAATTAATATTGTTAAAGATGTACAGAAAGAGATTGTTAAGAAAAATGAAATGAAAAAAGTTAAAAATGATAATGTTGGAAAGGAAAAGATAGATTTGTTTAATGATAATCTTTTTGATGATATAGATGATATATTTACTACGAATGTCGTTAAAATGCCCACGAATAACACAAAAAGTATTTTTGATGATGATGATGACTTATTTGCCGAAATTGCTGCGCCGAAAGTGATTAAAAATGAAGCGTCTAGCAGCAATAAGAAGAGAGAAGCCCTATTTGATAGCGAAGATGAATTATTTTCTGAGAATGTTAGCAAAAATGTTGAAAAACCTGTTAAAACTGAAAAATCTATTGTAAAAGAAAATTCGAAACTTAGAGAACCGAATAATAGTCTTTTTGATGAAAACGATGATTTATTTAATGATGTAAAATCAACGAATCAATTAAGAGATACTAAAATAATGACAATACATGATACTAAAGTTGTAAATACAGAATATGAAATTAAAAAGGATAAAGCGACAACTTTCAAAAGCACATCACTATTCGGTGATGATGATGAAGATGATGATCATATCTTCAGTGAAACTAAAGTCAAAAGTACTGTTAAAATCCATGATGATGAAAATAAAAAATCTAATAGTGATGAAGTTAAAAACAAAATTGATAACAAAATTAATAATAATACAATAAATGAATCAGTAACTAAAAATCCAAATTTAGTAGAAAATTTAGTTAATAATACAAATCTACCAAAAACTACCGAAGAAAGTCCGTTTAAAATATCTGGTCTCTTAAATAAAATGATGGAAGCCAGTTCTTCAGATGATGACTTGAGTGATGAAAATTTCGGTGATCAATCCGAATCACCGAAAGATGATAAAATTCAGAATATCAACCAGCAAAGTATATTTGATAACGATCTAGACATAGACATGTTTAAAGAAAGAAACAACGTTGAAAAAGGTAAAGATATGTCTGAAAATCTAAAAGGAGAAAAGATAGTTAAAGATCCTTATAAAAATGCGATTGAAAGTGCAGCTAAAGATAATGTAAAAGATGCAACAAAAGACAATTTAAAAGATATAAAAACTACTACACCAAAAGACATTTTGAAAGATACAAAAGCGACTACAGCTAAAGATGATATTATAAATGCTACAGAAAATCTAGGTAAAGATAATATAAGAGATATGAAAGCAAATACAGCAACGGAAGCTTTAAAAAATATTACAGAAAAAGATCTTTTAAAAGATACAACATCGAGTGTAGAAGATATAAAAGGAACTACAGAAAAAGATAATTTGAAAGGCGAAAAAGAAATCAACGATACAAAGGAAAATCTTGATGATTTTACTTTTAATGATATTTTGAATATTGCCCAAAAAGATATAAAAGATTCAGAACCCATAGAAGATGGTATTTTCAAAAAGCCAAAAACCCAAACTGGAAATAATGAAATTATACCAACAAGTGTTACAGCAAATATATTTTCGGAAATCTTAAGCGAACCACCGATTTTTGAAAAACCGAAGGAACCCAAAAAAAGCAAAAACGTCAACGCACTATTCGATGATGACTCTGATGATGAAAGCCTTTTCTTCAAGAAAGATGATGTGATATCTGATGAGAAGCCGCCCGACTTCAAACCGGCACAGGATCGACTTTTTGGCATCTTCACTGATGAACCACCGGATGATGACTTTAAAGCCGGTCATTTAGATGATGATATATTCAGTACGCTACCTAAACCGAAAATACCGCAACAAAATCTACCAAATTCTACCACGGTTAAAAATGTCGAAACTACCATACCGAATAATAATTTCAATATCGGTGATGTATTATTGAATCTACCAGAAACTACCATTGAACCGCCAAAGCTACCAATTTCTACCAGTGAAGTACCAGAAAATAAAATACCTATTCATGAAAAACTAGACTCGACAATAGAAAATCTAGGCACAGTCTTACTAGATACAGATGAAAAAATAGATTCCGTTTCAGAAGCTAATCTTTTTGAATCCAAAAAAGATAAAATACCTTTTCAAAAAGGAAATCCAGTTGAAGACATGATTAAAGATACAGATGATATATTTCAAGACAAATCTAAAATTATAGTCAAAAAAGAACTAAAGCCGGAAGATCTGAAATCTGAAGAGAAAGATCTGACTGAAAAATCTGAACCTAAAAAAGTAGGCAAACTGAAAGTAGGTCTAAATATTAATGTGAATGCATTACTGCCTGGAGCTTCACCTAAAAAGACTAAAATCAACGATCAAACTGATGGCCAGGCCCAAAGTCAGACCCAAAATCTAGACAAGAAGGTAGAAAAACAAGATCTAGATTTGCCTAGATCTGTCAGCTTTGATGGAAATCCAGATTCCGAAGTGTTAGATAATAAACTGTCTAAAGAAAGACCTAGAATCCAGGTCAAACGGCGACCATCGACAAGAAGAGCTAGGAAAGAAGCTGTCAGAAAATCTGGAATAGACTTTGGAGATGATTCCACTGACAACTCAAGTTCCATAGATGATGCACCCAAACATACTAAAAATCAGCCCGAAATTCCAAAAAGTGAAAATCTTGATCAAATTGATGGGAAAAATTCCGAATCTAGCAATCAAATTGAAGATTTAGATAACAAGCCTATCCAGACTGAAACACAGGCTGAAATACAGGTTGAAACGCCTAAACAGGATGAAATAAAACCAACTTATTCTAGAGATATCAAATCCAAAGTTGTTTACATCTTAAACGACGAAGACATATTTGATAGTCCAGTTGAAAAATCAGACCCAAATCCAGACAAATCTGAAAATATAAACTCAAACGTAGATCTAAATCCAGGCGTAAGCACTCTAGGACAAGTTTACGATAAAACTGATAAAACAGAACCGAAATCATCACTTTTTGACGACGACGATGATGATGATGAAATGTTTAAAGGAAAAACGGTGAAGAAACAAACTATCTTTGATTCCGATAGTGATGAAGAATTATTTGGAAGTAAAAAGGAAAAGGTAAAAGTAAAAGAAGTTAAAAAAGATATAAAAGTCAAAGGAAATCTGTTTGGTGATGAAGATGATGATGATGATGACTTGTTTGGTGTTAAGACGAAGAAAGTTGTTGGTGAGTTATTTTTACAAACTTTTAAAGTCCAAAATATTTCTCGTCAAAGCTTAAAAGAACTATTTACAATTTAATTCTTTTTTCGCAAGCAATTTCTTAAATATTCAATTCACAGGCAAAAAGACAGCCAAAATAAATGAAAATTGATTTAAATTTGAGTTAAGGTGAGATTTAATAGGGATGGGAAGGTTTACTTTTTAGTCGATTTTTAAATCGATTTCATTGATTACAAATTTTTCGCTGCACGAATAACTTCAATTAATGTCGTACTTACATGAATGTTATAATTCCAGCGAAGCATAGGGATGCGATATCCTATTAAAGAATCGAGCCTATTCACAAAAGAATCTTATAATTTTCATTAATTACACCACGATGTTTTATTTTTCTCACAGAAATTAAACCCCAATCGTCGCGGTCGACAGTGAAAGAGACCCCTAAATCAAGTGCCCCCGTATTCGAGGACCCACTATCCATGTTTGGGGACGACGACTAGTACCATACTGGCACTAGGTGGCACTTTATGGCACTGGATGTAAGTGGCTAGTGAGAAAGGAACGATCAGGTCAAATTTTATCAGGTTACCGAGACAGGCAAACATGTTTGACCCAAACATAAAATCTTTGTAAAAAAACGTCTGAGGTTTATTCGAAGCTACTCCGAGCTGTCAAACCAGTGCAAACAAGGTCGATTATTAAAATAGCGATAAGGTTGACATTAGTAGCTTATATTACATTTTTGCTAGCGAAAATCGACCTTATGAGACTATGACGTTCAAATGACTTTCAATCTTAGGTGGTAATCCACTTACTTGGGTGACCGTAATCTTCAACAAATATTTATAAACGCATCTATAAAACTATTTTAAGTCAAACCCAAAAGATACGTGTTTGTCGTCAAACCTGTTTGACTGTCTCGGGGCCCTTTAGATATTTATAAAACGCTTTAGATTTAAAAAGCAGTTTAAATGATAGTTTTATTGGATTGTGGCTAGCTTTGTATATTTTTGTGGGCAATTATAACATGATCTTCAATTTGCTCAAAAGATAAGTGTTATTTAATTATTTCTCACAAGATTATGAGGCGAATGCTAGACTTGCAACATGTGTTATGAAACATCGGCTTGCATGGCAGGCGTAGTCGATCGTCTAGGGGCCACTAACCAAGTGTTGCCATAACGTCTGGTTAAAAATAATTGGTTTAACAGGTTTACTATTTGTTTTTCAACTAAATACGCGTTATACACATTGTTTTTACTTAAAATAGATGAGTTTAATACTAAATTAGCAATTTTTTTAAAAGTTACCAAAGCTTTAATCTCAACGCTATCAAACGCATTGATTGTGTAAAAACATGATTGTTGGATTACCAATTTAAAAGGTTTGGGTTCGAATCCAGCCTCAAAATCTTTACCAATTCATGTGTGTATTACAAAGTAATTATCACTTGCTAAAAACGTTGAAGGAAAACATCGCGAGGCGCGACACAGCTGAGAATGTTTCAAGGGTGTGTTGCGTCACGTCAGAGGACTACGGGCGGGTTACACTCTGACACCAGGGTGTACATCAACCATACGATAAGAAAAAGCAATTGCAAATCGTACATGTTTCTCAGTCTAAATATAGCCTCATGTACACAAGTCTAGCCACTTTCCTAATTTGTTATTTGCTACAGAAATATTAGCTTTAAATGTCTGTGAATTTTATAAGAGAGAAGTTATAGCTAAAATAGTGCGGCTGCTAGTCTGTTAGTCGATTTTCCTAATTAAACTTTAGGCGATTATTAAAGTACAGGCTTTTAGGTGTTTCGCGTCGGTGAAACGTAATTTTGTAATAACTTAATGTTATTTAAGTTACTGAACAAAAGAATGACCTATTGTATTGTTATATTAGGCTTTTTGCACACGAGGCAATATAAGTCTGAAATACCTGACGACTTTTTGTCTTCCTGTGTCTACTAACTGCTTATATGCTTTGATGATAAGGTGGCCGGGTATCGAAGACTTGTGAAGCCTTGTGTAAAAAAGGTCTTAGTTTTCAGGCACATGTTTAAACAGCTCCATACATTTAGATTCTAGTTTTAGTTTCCATAATATTGTGTTATTTATTCGACAGACACACAGACAGTCTTAAATATAAGTCATGTTTGTGTGGTTTTTAAATTAGTAAACATTTTTCAATACTCATTCTTTTAAGGAATCTGAAGTAACTTGTGGTATTGCGACCCCGCTACCGTATATGAATGAGAAATAGGTCTGACACAACACGGGCTATCCCGATAAATACGCGTGAGTAAACCGTTGCAGCTTTTAAGTATTATTAACATCGTTACTTGAGAACTAAGTGAGAAATTCTGTGTAGCCCAAATTGCTTAAAGACATTTTGATGGAGTTAATTTTCAATACATTGCTATTGAAAAAAACTGATTTTTAATATTGCTTTATGTCAAGATGATGTTTTTTGGAACTTAATGTGTCAAGATTACCATAGACGCATATACATTTGTGGAGATCATGCACTTAATTATCACTGACTTAAGCGACAAAATAATAATTTTTACTGTATGGTTGATGTCCACCTGGTGGCAGAGCTTAAACAGCCCGTAGACTAAACACAGTCTTGACATATCTCAGCTGCGCCGATTTTCTCACGACGTTATTCTTCACAGTGTCTGGACAGAGTATATTCTGACAATTGCCGTATAGTTGGATCATGAATGTAGCCGTTTCTTTTAAGTATTAAAAAGTTCTAAAATACCCAATTTTTATGAGTTTGTGTCTGCCACCGCATTCAATTCAATATTATTTTTTCTCATCATATAAAATTAAAGCTTATTTCGTCTAACTTTTAATTTAAAATTACTGATTTATAATAACACATTCATGGGAGGTGTTTTGAATGTTTCTGGAAGACTGATCAATCGATTTTGTCGTCATATCAATTGTGTAATCACAATCAGTCATAATCAACGAATGATTGCAGAGATCAGTTTTACAGAAAGCCTCAAACGTACGAAAGCTATATTTAAATAGATTATGAACTAAAATTAATGTATTAACTAATTCTAATTGTTATTTTCATATCAATATTACTTACACTAGCATCGGATACGTGAAAGGTGCGTCGAGGCCAATGTAAGATCTAGATTTAAAACAATTGGCGCGTTGTTACGCTTTAGCTTCATGCAGCGATCAGACATTCCAATATTAAAGATTATTGTAAAATTAAGGTCAACGAAGCAAGAATATAATTACAATAAACTTTCAAAATCTCTGCTCCTAATAACATTATTGTTCTTGTTAAAGGAGGACGTCGCTTTACGCCTTGTATAGCGCTGTCACGCTTCCACAACTGCAATAACGTTAAACAATAAGGATTCGAATCAATTTAGTACTAAAAGTAAAGATCGATCAAAAAGTTGACAACTTTAGTATTGACCACTTACCTGTACCAAGGAACGTTTAACGACAGACATCTTACGAAAGTAACGATAGCAAAGGAACGTCTAACGTCTAATTGATTAGTGACTTCATGTTAACAGTAGAGGTCAGAGGGACTAGAAGCTTTTCCATTGCATTACAACGTATGGAAAAAATCCTGTGCATGGGAATGACGTGACGTGACTTTGACTTGTCAGTTCAATACATTTGAGCGATTCGTCAGCGTTAGCGCGAGGAGATATTGTAAACAGTCTACAGGTTCTAGTTTATAATACTATACTTGTCTCGTTGGACCTACATTGGTTTATTTTAAGGTCGGGGATAATACATGGTTTTAATCGTTTAGCAATTAAATACACTCATTAAGAACCTCACGCTGTTTTATCCATTTTTACTGTCAATCATTTTGTCTTCTTTGTAACTTTTACATATTTTTTGCGACCTTTGTTTTTTTTTTGCAAAATTATATGTATAATCCTTGCAAATAGCTAACAGACCTGGACAGAATTTTGTTCACTATTCTAAGGTTGCCGTCATTTTCCCTTAATATGACTAGGTTCCTTTCTGTTATAAATTTGTGAAGATTCCTATTATTTAACGAATAATGTATGTGGAAAATAAGCTAAAAACCAACCATGTATTGTTTCCAACTAAAGGAAATAATGGAGATTAATTAATTGTTTGATTTTATGAAATTTTATATTTTTTCTTAATGTTTTATGATTGATTGTAAATAATGTTTGTATTGTTATTTTGTTATAATATTTATAGTAACATTTGCTCTACTAAGTGCCTACGGAATTATTCTTATATGGAATGTAATAAAATGTTATATTTTTATCGTGTTTTTTTATTAACCTACTGCGAAAACGAAGAGTTTTTTAAAACTCCGAAGTATTTTAGTTAAGGTTATTTCAATACAATACTACCAGGCCTGTTACCGCCACATAAGTTCCCGTTAAATACCAGATGTTTTCAAACAAAGATATTTTGTTTCATTTTATCTGCTAGATAGCGGCTAATCAGTGATTGTGAAACAGGCGCTAAGTCTGTCAGTCTAACCAGATGCAGCTAAGTACTAGTGTTTTGCAGGGAGCGACTGCCTATCTGACCTCCTCAATCCTTTTTACTTGGGAAACACGATTAGTCAGACTTACTAACTTCGGACTACCCGTAACATGTATAAATAGCAGCCGGGACGCATGATTCAACGTGCCTTCCTAAACACGGGGGAGCTGGTTATGACAAACATGATCATCCATCTACACACTAATTACGTCGAACTTAGCTTTAAAACCTATGATTTATCAACTTACGCAGTTATAGCTTAGCCACGAGCTCCTTAATTCTAGACAGGTATGCACTGAATTTCTACACTGGAGGCTAACATTAAATTAGGAAAATTTGAAAGACCCCCGAAACTTATTATTGAAAATAAATACATATTGGAAATGAGTATTGATTTATTAATTCTTTAGTGCGGAAGGTTGTATTTTCATCGACTATTTTATTCTATTAGTAAGTTTTCGCAACACTAAACGACATCAAAATGTCAAACGTTTTATAAAATCAACGTCAAAACGTGATAATATCACGCATGGTGGTCGATTGTTTTTAAAAATACATTGAACCAAACATGAAAATCCCAGAGAAAAAGAAAGAAAAGAAGGATAAAACTAAAAAGAAACAGAATATTAAGCCGAAGAAGGAGCATGTCTTGATTGTAGCGCAAGAATTTAAGTTCGCGCGTTTATTATCGGGCAACGAAAAGAAAACGCGCGACCGTGTGCTTAAAACGTTAAAAAAATGGCTGTTAAACTGTTTTGAGAAGGGTTATGGTATGTATTAAATGAAATAATTATTATACGTTGACAATTTAGTTGTTTTCCGGCCAAAACCTTTTATGTTTGGTTTTAAAGTCAGTACTTAACCTCAAATTGTGACGCACTTGATTTGTAATAATACACGTTGTTTTTATTGTACAATGTTAAACTACTGATTTTATATCTACTGAGAATTCCGTACAAACACAAAAATTGCGAAATACTTTTTCTATTGATTTTCTGGAATACCTACTAATCTATACTAATATATAAAGCTGAAGAGTTTGTTTGTTTGTTTGAACGCGCTAATCTCAGGAACTACTGATTCAAATTGAAAAAATATTTTTGCGTTAAATAGACCATTCATCGAGGAAAGTTTTAGGCTATAAATCATCACGCTGCGACTAATAGGAGCGAAGATATAATGGCAAATGTGGAAAAAATATATATAAATATATATATAAATTGTAACTTATATCTTCTAACCACGCGGACGAAGTCGCGGGCAATGGCTAGTTACCTCTTATTAAGTAATTTAGTATTCGTGTTTACTATTTTATCCAGTAATTTTACAGTGAATCATTATCAAATTACATATTTTAAACCACAACTATAATTATTTTCATAAAATTCTAAACTGTATTCATGCTATATTTACTCAGACGAATATCACTGAACATTTCTGTCAAGTATTTGAGGTTGGACAGTCAAAGTCCTGTATTATAATTGGCCAATTTAAACTCAATGTTAAAGCAGTTACATTTGCTAGTCAATGGATACTGGTTGAAACTGTCTAGTATCAAAATCAAAAGTTTCTAGTTCAAATAGGCCATTTTCCAGGCACTTTTAAATGTTGCACTATACTCCATATGTTTAGGTGGATAACTAAAGGTAAACAATCTTGGTGTGCCTTTTTATACAAACATATTAAATGAAAGGAAGAAAAGGTTTTTAATTGGTACAGCATAAAAATTAAGTATAACATTTATAAAAAAAATGGTACCCTGCAGCTGCACTAAAAAAAAGGCCTCAGTTTAGCATTAATGCCAGGCAACTAGTGCCTGATGCTGATTTTCAACTGAGCCTTGGTGTTGAGTCACGGATGTCACCCATTTTCATATATATTACTTAAATAAGTATACAAATATATAGATAAATAAACAACTTATATATTTCAGTGGTATATTTCATTTGGTAATCTTTATTGTTGTTGTACGTTTGTTTTTAGTCAATTTTTATTTTTAAACTAAGTTTTTAGACAATAAGACACACCAAGATTGTTTACCTTTAGTTAACTACCTAAACAAAATGAGCATAGTAACTAGTTGCACCTAAGTTATCAAGCACCCTGTATAAGATAATGTGAAGTGTTGACAGATATTTGTTGCCTGATATGAGGTGTTGTATGTTTATTTTTTAGTTATATCAATAAGTAAAATGTTTTGTTTTTAGAATTCAAAGAGGATGACTTTATTAGAGTGTGGAAAGGATTGTTCTATGCTGTATGGATGTCAGACAAGCCACTTATACAGGTAAAATATGTTTGTAAACCATGAAAAAAATTACTCATTCCTCATTCTTTTAGTAATGAACAAGTTGTAAGCTGGGAATGTGTCCGGTTTCAGGATGGTTCTAGGTCTCCTTAAAACAATTTAGGTCTGTTTCATATTATCTGCTCAAATATAAGCTCCACCTTCATCTAATGTGGCCAAGAAGTTATATATGTAGTTTCATAAGGCGTCGTTTGTTGGATAGATTATGTTAGCTTTATGATGTTATAGTTATGTTTATTCATTCTTGTATTGGACTGCCATGTATCTATGTACAAAAGTGAAAACCCCTCAAAATTAAATAAATAAATAAATGCGGACAACATCACATACATTGTTCTGAACCCAAAGTAAGTTGCTATTTAAAGCACTTGTGTTATGGAATTCAGATACAACGAAGGCACCACCAACACCCAGACCCGAAACAATGTAGAAATGTGAATTTTTTACATTGACCCGACCGGGGATCGAACCCGGGACCTCAGAGCTAGCGACATTTTGAAACCGGTGCAAACGCCACTCGACCACGGAGGTCGTCAAAAGTTATGTTTCAATTTTACAATTATACCTTATCTTCTCAGGAGGAGTTATGTGAGAACATAGCAGGTGTCCTGGACCTGTTTCCCCCGGAGCAGCTCCAGGCCGCGCTGCTGATGTTCCATGCTGGACTGCGCGTGTTGGCCAGCGAGTGGTATGGCCTGGACCAGCATCGTACTGACAAGTTTTTGATGGTGAGTTCTGGTCTCATCTCCCAGTGTGAAAGATTTGAGAGCATGAATAGTGAAGTGGTATAGGTCAACATGCCAATCTCTTTGAGCGAAAGCATTTATGACCCGCAAACATGCAAGAAATACGCACAATGAGACCCGGCACAAGCCTTATGTAGCTTATTAGGGCTGATGTTGGAGCAGCAGAGGGGTTGTCCGAAAAGGACAACACTTTCGTGTACCCCCGTCCCGGTACACGAAAGGCAAAGGAAGGAAGGACCATGGGTGGATTTTAGTCAGTAGAAGTCTGACACTCTCTTCCGCTCAATCCAAAATGGAGGGCATTATTTGACAATTACCCATCTGAAAAAAAAAGACTTGGAACAGCTTGGTACATTTGTGGATTGAACCCTCACACGTAACCAGTCGGTTTGGCGTGCTGGTCTTTACCACTTGGCTATCCATATAGTCAAGTTACATAATAGCACGGTTGACAGCTACTGTTTGATATGAAAGCTATATAATATATGGTTGTCCGCAGTTGGTCCGTCGCTACCTCCGCGCGAGTCTCCGCTGCCTGGCGCGCTGTGACTGGAGTCTGAAAAGCTGTCAGCTCTACGCTAAAACACTGTCTGACAGTAATGGTGAGAATAATATTACTAACTAGCCGTTTCCCGCGGCTTCACCCGCGCGTAGTACTCGATCCCCGGTTTTCTCAATAAGAAACATTATAATGTATAATGTTTCTTTTTGTCTTTTCCGCAATTTTTCCATAATTTCTCACCGTTCAAACCTTCGCTGGACTGCTGCGAATATATCAAGACTAAAATAAGCCAAATCGGTTCAGTGGTTCTCCAGTTTTAGCGAGACTAACAAACAGCAATTCATCCCTACTAATAGTATAAATGCGAAAGTAACTCTGTCTGTCTGTTACGCTTTCACTTCTAAAGTAGTCTAAACCACTGAACTGGTTTTAATAAAATTTGGTACAGAGATAGAGTTAACCTTGAGAAAGAACATAGGATAGTTTTTATCCCGGACTTTTGAAGAGTTCTTTTGGAAACGCGATATTACCAAACTCGACGCGGGCGAAGCCGCGAGCGAAAAGCTAGTTTTTATATATAAGAAGATAAGCCAGTCAATAAACAATTATAAACCCACCAACACATTTGTTTATCAAATTTATCAATCATGTATCAGTGTACATGTTCTATTTCTCAAGCCCTTGATACCAATATTTAAAAAATTGTGATACACGAAGCACTTCAATGTAATTTTTGAAGAACATCTAGAATCTATTTTCATAGAAGGACACACATGACCAATGCACCTTTTATAAGATAAATACATATCTATGTTTAACAAGATCCAACAGACAAACTTTGTCGATAGTTTTGTGGGACATTGCACCAAATTAAATGTTTTTATCATGTGCCTTTCATTAAATAAATAATAAACTAAATCAAAATTAGGTTATCAGCTCAAGAAAAAATATTTTTTAATAACTTTCGTGCATTCTGGACTCGTTTGAAGTCCTTAATCATGAGCTGGCAAGAATCGAACTCCCAAGGCGATTATGAATAAAATAATAAAATAAATTGGTCTAGTGTGACAGCAGGTGGGTACGATTTCCAACCAGAACAAATTATAATGTGTGTGTCGGTGTAATTTACCTATAATAAGTATGTATGTATAAGTTTAGAAATATATAAGTATGTTTATCAGTTATCAAGTACTCATAATACAAGCTATGCTTAGTTTGATACTAGATAGCGTTTTGTATAAGTTGTGGAATATTGTATATTAATTTGTTTGACTATATTTGTTGTCCAGGTATATTTGCTGTGAAGACTCCACACTACGCGCGCAACGCCACGTCAATGCTACTGCATTTCGTTGACTGTTATCTTGAAGAGATTGCCAAGGTCAGTGAAATAACTAATTTATATCACTAACAATATAATATATGTACCATAAAAACAATAGGGTATTTGACAAAAAAACCTGTTTCGTCCGTTGGACAGAGTACCAAAAAAGATGGTTACGTATTTTTTCTTTTATCTCGTAAACTAAAACTGAAGGTGATACAGTGATTTAAAATCTCGTGTGACGTCACATACCAGTACGCTTTTAGCTAGCAAGTGATGTGTTAAGCGTCCACTACCATCCAACCCCAAGTACTTACCATCCAACCGTAAGTACTTACCATCCAACACCAAGTACTTACCATCCAACCGTAAGTACTTACCATCCAACACCAAGTACTTACCATCCAACCGTAAGTACTTACCATCCAACACCAAGTACTTACCATCCAACACCAAGTACTTACCATCCAACCGTAAGTACTTACCATCCAACACCAAGTACTTACCATCCAACCGTAAGCACTTACCCCCAAGTAAATTGCAACAATGGTGCATCTATAATTAAGACTCAAGCCATGATTCTGGATGTATGAAGGATTGCAACGCATTGCGTTGACGTGATTCTGGCTCTCCCGACATTCTAACCCGGATGACCCTGTATCCCCTCCCCCAGGTATCAGGCGGCAGTATCCCGGGCAGCAGCCTGTGCTCCCTGCTACAGCCTCTGCTGCAGTACCTGGTGTCGGGCGCGACCCCCTCCCTGCGTCAGGCCGCGCGGCGTCTGCTGAGCGCGCTGCTGCGACAGAGCCAGCCCGGGGTCATGTACCAGGAGGCCACGAGGGCTTGGCAGAAGGTCAGGATCTTAACTAATGACTGTTGTGAGGGTTCCGTACACGAAGGGTACAATAAATAGAGTTAATTTAGGATCTAAACTAATGGTTCTTGTAAGGGTTCCCTTATACAAATAGTACATATATTATTTGATGTATTTCTGTCCCCCGCTATAATAGCAAGTAATAAGAATACCTGTCAAATGCAAGTGAGATACCAGACACTGAATTTCGTAAAATTAGTTTAAAAAAAAAACAAATTTGCAAAAAATAAAGGTCACACATGTTTATGACTATACTTCTCCTTAATATGACTCACAATGACTTAATATAACTTGATTTAATTTTTTTATGTTTCTATTATTTGTTGTGGTTTATCTGCTGATAGACAAACGAGCAGAAAAAGACACAATAATAGACTTAGTAATAGTATTCTGTTTTAACCCTAAGGTTAATGAATGCTTTGAAACTCCGTGGTCGAGTGGCGTACGCACCGGTTTCAAGGTGTCGCTAGCTCTGAGGTCCCGGGTTCGATCCCCGGGCGGGTCAATGTAAAAATTCACATTTCTACATTGTCTCAGGTCTGGGTGTTTGTGGTACCTTCGTTGTATCTGAATTCCATAACACAAGTGCTTTAGCAACTTACTTTGGATTCAGAACAATGTATGTGATGTTGTCCGCATTTATTTAAATTCGTCTTATTTCTGTAAATCTCTCTAGAAAAAACTAAAAAGTAACGATCCTGTTATCAATAGAGCTCACCTTTAACTAATTTTCTGTGAAGTTTTAGTTTACATTATGCCAATCACTTTCGTAACCAACAGATGGGATGTCCCGAAGGCGGTCCGGAATCCTTGGAACTGGTGTCTGATGATGAAGACGATGATGAACAGAATGGCGTTGAAGTAACAGATGATGAAGATGAAAGGTGATAAATATTGCTATAATAATTTACACGGTCTCCTGTTGCTCTGAGGAACTAAGGGATGTTGGAGTTTGTCTTGGTCCGCTGGATATCTTCGACTTCCTTCGCCCAGCGGAAGGCGAAAGGTTGCTCCGCCTCTTACCGGTTTAAACAACCTGAGTGATTCTTCGTTCCTTATTCTCTTTTGCCGCCAGAAAAGTGGTATTTGACGTAACTTAACCCTTTCCGTTTACCAGGGATCACGATACCACAATTTAAACTTTAGCCTAACCTAGCCTAGTGATACGGTTGTTGGAATGCCAAGACAGAGGTCGTAGGTTCTAATCTCACGCACTAATGTCTCTTCGAATTTTCGAACGTATTAAAAGTAATAATCACTTTCAAAAGGCATCGTGAGGAAACTCACAATTTGTCAAGATTGTGTAAATCCAATTCAGTGATTTCAAAATCAAAATCAATTTATTTCAAATGCGCCGTTTCCAGGCACTCATAAAACTTCACAATAATGATTCTAAACTTTTAAAACGATTACTATTTAAACTCTGACACCAGGTTGTACATCAACCATACGATTTAAAGAAAAACCTAACTTTACCTCTTCTATTTCAGTACTCCCACAGCATTAGACCCTCGCGCCGGCCGAGTAGACGTGGTACTGCCGACACTGCCGGTACCTGCAGAAGAGCTGGCGACCCTCATACGAAGCTTACTGCCCACTGCAGCATCAGGCAGACATAAGACGCTGAGGATATGCTTGGAAAGGTATTTATTTACTTATTACAAAAGGGAGTCATTTACTAAGGAATTTTGTTCTTTTGTTGTAGGGATTTTATAAATACTCAAATCACATGCATCTACACATCCAGACTTACACAAGAGCATTAGTGGATCAAATAAATGCTTGTCCTATACGCAGGAATCATACTATAATTGTGTAATACATATTGTAATTGTGATATAAATAATTCAAGCTCTAACATTTTCTCAACCATATTGAAGTCATCCTTCAGTTTAATAAAATTCCAACAGAAGGTACGGGAATGTCTACAATAAGGATGATGACAATTTTTATTTGCAGTGTCCGTCTTGTAGTTTTCTGTATAATAATGAATACGTATTTTTTTTATTCGTCCCGCAACCAAAAATTGACCAAATTACAGTGAATTAAACTTACGCGTGACGTCACGATTGTGTATAAATTTTACCATATCGTTACGTCACAAGCCCCCTCTCCTAAACTTCAAAGCAGTCAATCTTTGTCAATTCTAGTTTTTCTGAAAAAGGAAAAAATACGTGTCTCATACTTTTCAATTATCTAACTGAGGGACTAATTAGATTTTTTCCTTTTATACCCAGTCGTCATCCCTATTACTTGCTATAACCATCACTCACAAACCCCACGATAAAAAACCGTCCACTTCATAAAATAACATAAAATTTTCCATTATTAAATGATGCAACGGTTTATTCACACGTATTTATCGTATCGCCCGACTAGTTTCAGACCCAACCTCTGTCCAATCATGAGCTGAGACAGCGGCTCATGATTAAATAATGATTGTGCATCATTAATAATGAATCCGTCTCACGATAGTTACAATAAAAATTTAAATTTCTTTATCCAGATTCGAGCAGCTATCCCGTAACGAGTATCCTCTCCGCGTCCAGACTCACACAGAGGACGAGGAGCCTTCTCCTCCGGCGAGGGTCAGGAGGAACAGGTCTGCTGCAGCCTTGCATGCGCTCGAGAAGAAACTCGTCGCAAACTCTGATGAACTGGCGTTGAGAGGTGAGTAATCAAGCAAATAGCTTTATCTTATTGAAAAGATGCTATATATGGGATTCAATTTTGTTGGTAGTGGGGGTTTACCAAACATTCAAGATTTTCAGACTCGGAACAAACATTTGTGGATCAAACAAATGTGATTCTTCGTTTCGTACTACCTGGTGTCAGAGTTTAGTAGCTCGTAGAGACTTAAAAAAAAAATTACAGTGATAATATCTCTTTAGTACTTTCATTCACAAACTCCTTCCAGAACCTAAATATTTGCCTTCCTGCATAAACTTTAAAGTTCTCAATTTATCTCTGGATAATACATGTTTCAAGTCTTAACTACCTTATTAAAATGTATTATTTTTATTAAACACGAAACTAAACTATTATCTATAATCACCCAGGTCTAAGCCGCAAACACCGCAAGCGCCTGCTGGCTAAAAGTCGCGCTGGAGCCAGCATCGTGGAAGAAACACTCCGCGTCCGAGAGAAACTTAGCACACAAGCTGTGAGTATACGACTACTGGAGTACACAACACCAGGCTTAATGCTAGGCGGCCCAGCTAGTCGCGCAGACCATACGCAAGCGATCTCGTGAATGGGCTGTAATTAAACGAAACTGTATTGACACTTTAATTTGAGATTTGACTCATAATTCGAAGACAGTTTTCATTTTGCCCCGCTGGCTCTAGTGACAAACACACACATAATTCACAAGAATAAATTAATATAAAATTGCGAATTAGATTTTTTTTAAGAGACATCCAAGCTACGTTATTCCCGGTACTTTTTATTTGGCTTGATGGAAACGGCTTCAGCCGTTATCTTACTTACATTTCTTTATGAAAACGAATAGAAAGTATTAAAAATATGCCTATAGATAACCATGTTTCATTTACATAATATGTATCCCTTTTCAGAATGGCGATTGGATCGTGGAACCGGCAGAGCCTGAACCCAAAAAACTAAAACAAACTCCAGCTAAAAACGAGAAGAAACGCAAAAACAAAGCGATGGACGCCGGCGACAAGAAAAGACGCAAACCCGACACCAACATCAAAGAGGCCGCCGAACAGGAACGACTAAAAGTCGCAGAGAAACCCCAAGTAGTGAATAAGCTAGAAAATAACCTCAAAAAAGTAGTCAATGGAAAAATCGAAAAGAAGACCTTACAAAATGGAAATGTCGAGAAAAAAGACAAAGCAAAACTCAAAAAAAGTAATCAAAATAAACTCAGCCCGCAAGTACCGAAACCTACAGTTAACAATATCCCAGAAAAACAAAATAATATAAACAAAAAAGAAATAGTTACCCCGAAATTAGTCCAAAACAAAAATCCAAAAACTCTAGCAGAGAAATCAAAAAATGTCAAACAACCAACAGTCTTAGTGAACAAGGTCAAAACATTTCAAAAACAGACGAAAAAAATAGAAAATTCAGATAAAAATAACCATTTTGATACGCCTAAGAAAGTCAAGTTTGTGCTAAAAAACAATTCTATGCAACAACCGTTTGACTATTATAAGAGCGTTAGGCAAAGCCCTAATATTCCCTTTGACAGCTCTAGAAAACCAAGCAAGACCAACTTGAAACCTTCAACGCCCTCTCCCATTAATCCTTTTTTCAAAAAGAAGTTAAAACTAAGGAAATAAAGTGTATTTAAGTTTTTAGTAAAAGTTTAAATTGTGTCTCCCTATTGTGGTTTTAATTTAAATATATTTGTGGGATAATGTCAAAATTGAATCATGTCTAATAATTTTAAAGATATGAAATATTTCCTGTTTTTAACCAATTTTCGAAAGTCACTGTCTCATATTCTGAATGAGATTAAATAGTTTTAAAATAATTATTTTTAACTTTAAAGTATACAAGATAAAATTAAGAAGAAAGAAACAGAACATCCAATCGTTGATCTGTTTTAGTGCTAAAGTGCCACAGACAGACACACAAACTCATAGCAACAAACTTTCTTATTTTTTTTTTAAAGAGAAATATTTGTTTTTGTTACGGCTTCAATCAATTTATCATAAATTTCGGTCATGATTACTTTTATTTATTTGAAGATCCCATATCTTCAATTCGACAGACATATGGCTATATAACACTTAGGAGTTTCCGTGACTACATTCTAAAGTTACACAAATTATCTTATCTCGGATGGTAGACATAAAAATCATAAATTAATTGTATATTTATGTATATGTTCTGGTTCTATTGTCTTGTAACATCTGTAAATATGTCTCCCGAGCTGATTAAATTATCCATTTCCGTGCTTAGAATTATGCAAACGAGTATTTTTATACACATAACTCATTTGTTATTTGTATAAACTTTAACACATGGAATATAATTTTCACGGTTCCCTGCCGAAAGGGTAGTTTCGGCTATCTATTTGTCACTTGACTGTATCTCATAAAACGCGTAAAAATGCCATAGCACCCTTTTTTTCGCAATAATTGTGGAAATTAAGTTAGATTTTTTAGTTATGGGTCATAATGACCCAGTAGCTATTATAAGAGAGACCTTGTGTAGGTAAATTGTTGTATTTTCGTTTTTGCCTGTAGTTACCTATGTATATAGTTGTGACTGCGAGGGATCGCTTATGTGTTACATTCAATAAATATGAAGTTTGAAAATATAGAATTCGTTTTATTTCATTTATAAATTTCTCTCGTTTGTTTTGACTCAAGTTTCACCTGTCCCTTTGTCTGTAAACAAATCTTGCAAGTTAAAGACCCACTTCCCGGTTTCCGATTGAGATGAAAGTTTGCTCAAGTTTAATTCGTAGCAAAATGGATTGATTTTTGAAAAAAATTCAATTTATGATTAAGTTTGACATTCTTGTCTAACTGGAGTTGGGATATTCGTCGCAAATCTGATTTTGAACCAAATTGAACAACAGTACAGATCTCAAACCCATGGGCTTAAATTGATACAAACAGCCTATCACAGTACCCATCTATGATTACTCAAGTATGTCCTGGGTGGGAATCGAACCCACGACCTCCGGTTTAACAGTCAGGGCCAGTGACTTGACTACTTAACCATCTGGCTTCTATATAGCAGCAAGATATATCAGCTAAGCAAATTGGTGTTTATTTACTAACAAATAAGATTGAACATCAGTTTGGATTAATATCTCCCATCTATGCCCACAACTGGGCAAAAGTCTCATTCCATTTTTCTTTCCCATCTGAACAATTTTCCTAATTTCGTAAAGTAAATCAAAAAACTCAAAAATTTTCGATTTTATATTTTTTTTTACTTTTCCTGTACAATGCATCACAAACGTTAAAATAAAGGGATATTGAAAATAACCGGTTATTTACACGAATAAGCTTCAAAATTATTTTACAATAATTTATTGCTTAAAATTAAAATGTACAAAGGAAATCTACACTGAGATTTATACTATCAATGTTGCGCTTAACTAATAACCGGTGTTTACCGATACACGAAAACCGTAAAAACCGGAAATGGCCAAATTGCCTCGGATAACATCATCATTTTAAGATCCGGTTTCTTGAACTTTTAATTTCTTGGGTGTTTTACGGTATTTCCGGTTTTTTGTTAGTTTGTTTATCGGTCAATCTCCCCGAAGACCACGTCCAGGGTCCCGATGATGGCCACAATGTCTGCCAACATGGAGTTCTTGCCGATCTTCTCGAGCGCTGCCAAGTGAGCGAAGCCAGGGGCCTTGATCTTGCATCTGTGGAGTTGGTCATTTTTTTAGTATATGTTACAAGATATTGTTACAGATAGCATGTTTGATTGGTATTTGAAACTACATATTTCATGCTACAACGCTTGTAGGTATTTAGAGCAAGTGTGGACGAATGGTGCAATGTTTTTTTTAAACAGCCTTTATCAAATAACCATTTGATCTTCTATCAAATTTTGATCATATAATGACATCTTTGCATAAAGAAAGCTTTTCTTCTTGATAATCTTGCTGTTCGTTAGTCTCGCTATAACTCGAGAACGGCTGAACCGATTTGGCTTATTTTAACCTTGAAATATTCGTGAAAGTCCAGGGAAGGTTTGAACGGTGAGAAATTTCGAAAAAATGGGGAGAAGACAAAAAAATGATGATGATGTTTCTTAAGGAGAATACCGAAAAATTACCAGGTACTTCCCCGGTAAATTTTCGTTATTTCGCGGGTGGAACCGCGGGAAACAGCTAGTTGAATATATTTATTTATTTGCGTAGTTGTCTTGGTTTATGATTCATTCAAACAATTTAGAATAAGATCCGATTTAAAAACGTAGTCAACCATAGCCGTTATAAAACCTTGTCTACAGTACCTGTAAGGCTTGGACCCTCCGTCAGACACGAGATAGATCCCGAACTCTCCCTTGGGCGCCTCCACGGCCGTGTAGGTGGCGCCGGGAGGGACCTGGTAGCCCTGAGTGAACAGCTTGAAGTGGTGGATCAGGGCCTCCATTGATGTCTGGGGAGGGAAAGACAAAATATTTTAATACACATATTTTACGCGTTGTTTGTGCGCAAATGATTCCGATAGTACTAAACACATTTTAATGAATTTTAACACGTTTATAGGAGTTTAATCCAATTAGAAAATAATATAATCTACAACGCAATTTATTATTTTACTGTAAATTATTTGACAGACAACTGTTCTGGAAAGTTATAACAAAGAAATGTTACATTTAGGTTGTAAGTTCCTGATAGTAATTATATCTTTATAATCACGCGGGAAATTGTAATTTAGGTATTTACAAGGTAATATATAATAATAATCGTAAACATATATGAGCATCTTAAGAACATTTTTGACTGTACAGTGTAATTTTTATACCAATGACATTTTAAGATCAATATGAGTAATTTTTATAACAATTACCGACATAACAAGCATTTACCATACTGAAAATCAATAGTTTCAACAAATAATGTACAACACGAAGACATCACCTTTCACCTTCCATCACCACGCTGATGATAAGGGGCCCTTTTCGGTAAGGCGGGGAATCCTCGTGCACACCCACTCCCTCGGAGGAGGAAATGGGTAGTGTCAGACTCTTACCGACTAAACCTGGACCGGCGCGCTACGTCATCCGCGTTTTTGTGTCGGTGTATGGCAATGCGTTGCAATCCTCCATGCACATGATGATGTCACGTACCTTCATCTCCTCGCGCGAGGGCGGCGTGAGCTTGGCGTCGTCAGTCTTCACCTCTCCGGCCGGCATCTGGTTCAGGCACTGGTCGATGATGCGAAGCGACTGGCGCATCTCTTCCACACGGCATAAGTACCTGAATGAGGAAGATGGAAGGAACATCTGTGAATGCTGGAGTGAGATGGTAGAGTACATAAGAGAAAGAGCAAGAGATATGTGTGGGGAATCAAATGGTAAAGATTTGCTAGACAGGAATACGTGATGGTGGAATGAAGAGGTACCAAACGTCCTGAGAGATAGACTTAAAACCAGCTTCAGATTGTGACTGAACGGATAGCCGAGTGGTTGAGGTCACCAAACGCCAAACCCACTGTGCTTGAAGTGTTGTGCAGACAAGCATTTGTGTGATCCACGAGTGCTTGTCTCAAGTATTCGTGAATCAGACAAGTGTGGGTGTCTTTGTGCATGTGAATTGTATGTTTGTGAAACTCCCCGCGACACAAGGATCAAATTCCTGAATGCAAGAGTCGTAAGCATCTAGGAAACGGTGAAGTTAGGGCAAAACTGATTCCTGTCTAATGTAATTTGACATTTAAAAAGTGCAGAGAGTGCAAAATTAGGCTACCAAATGGTAGCCTAATTTTAACAAATGAATTTTGATTATAATTCAGCACATTTTTCTATCTATAATATTGAAAAAGTTGTGATAAAACATAGTAATCTTTAGGAATGTCACTTGAATAACTTAAAGTAGCATACCTGTCGTAGCAGTCCCCGTTGGTCCCGATGGGGACGTCGAAGTCGACGAGGTGGTACGCGTCGTAGGGCTGCGACTTGCGGAGGTCCCACTTGATACCAGACCCGCGGAGCATCACACCACTGGGGGAAACATAATTCATCAGCATTCATCTTGGGATCTTATCACCCTTCGATCAACTTTCTGGTGGGAGTAACCACCAACACCAGCATACCCAAGGGGGGTGGGCTTAAGGCAGGTCAAAAAATCTGCCAAAACTAACAGTAACATGGAAATATACAATTCAATCAATTAAAAAGCATCATTAACCGAAACCACTTCGAAATTCAAGAGAAGCAGATTAAAAATTCCATTCATTTAGGATCTTATGAAAATGGTATAAAAAATAAATGTGTCTTTGTGCCTAAAATGTAAAAACCAATGTAAAATAACAATAAAGAATACCAAATTAATTCTGAAATATATCTGTCTTTATTTATTTAGTATGTGTTTGTATAGAAAGAGATACCAAGATTGTTTCCTTTTTATTGTTAAGTTAAATTATAAATATTTAAACATATTTGTCTATCAATGAATTTATTTATTATTTATATATATCATATTGGCGATCTCCTGCGCCTTCATATTCGCGTAGCTTCATATGCGCATAGTCCTGTATTTTTTAAGTCGATTATAACAGATAATTAGATAATTTAAGTTTTTTTCGCGTGAAAGAGAAACAAACTTACATTCAAATTGAGTGTAGGATTGCATGTATCGTGGTACGAACTTTTCAACAGAATTTTGAAGGCAAAATAAATAATGATGTTAATCCCAACCTGAAGCCATAATTGAGTGCGTCCTGCGCGGTGACCACTCCTATGTCCTTGGTCCTCTGCACCCAGATCCTGTTCGTGGTGAGCACGTCCTCAACCTCGTCCAGGCGCTCGGCGAACTTGTACGCGAACTCGTATATATCGTCCATCAGACCTATTGGCATGTCCTGAAAGTAGATGGGTGATTGAATAAATAAGGCGCGAATGAACGTGATAAAAAGAAAGCGGGTATATAATTGTGACACGCGATTGAAGTAAAACATTTTTCATTTTTTTTATGGATTTGTTTGTAAATCATCTATTGAAAAAATCTAATATATTTAAAACAAGGATGGCACAGAAATATGGAGCCATATTGCCGTAACTAACTTCCGTTGCATGGGGTCGTCCAATCTAATCGCGCTTAAAAAGATTTACTCCCAAAAGGATATATACGGCCGAAATGAGTAACTCTTTTAAAGGTCGGTTAAATCTATAAGACTATGCTGCTGTTTCTATTTAAATGATTTTTCTCACAGAGCGAGTGGTATTAGGTTGCGACGCCGAACCGCGTTCAATCCCCGCGTAGGACTGCAGTTGTGTGATCCACGAATGCTTGTCCTGCGTCTGGGTGTCTTTGTGCATGTGACTTGAATGTTTTCAAAAACCTCCGCGACACCTGACACCCCCCCCAGGGGAGCAAATAAGTAGTGTCAGACTCTTGCTGACTAAATCTGAACCACCGTGCAACGTCTTTCGCAATTCATAAAGAATAAAATTAAGACAGTTGAGTCTGACAATTCGACACTTCTTTTCGGAGTGGTAAATTTTTTAAGATTTCTAGGCTGGCTAAATTTATGATAACTCGCTAAGGACCTCTTGTGACCTCCGAAATATAATAAAACAAACTGGGTGAGCTAAATAAAACCGTTTAAAAACAGATATTGCAAAGTGGTTTCTTAGGTTTACGCGAATGTTAGACATGGAAATGAAACTACTTTTAGTTCCCGAGTCTGCCCGTGACCATGATACCTGCAAAGGTTTCGAAACGTCGGGAACTAAAATCTAAAATTAAACCGCGATAAAATCCGTAAAAGTAGTTTCATTTCAAAGATGAAATATCTTTGAAATGAACTTATCTTCATAATAGTTAAGCCAATTTTGAGTAATAAATTTCCTATAAATCTCCACTCACCAGAGACACTCCCCCTGGCCTGATGTAGGCGGCGTGCATCCTGGCGCCGCTGACTCTCTCGTAGAACTCCATCATCTTCTCTCGCTCCTCGAACAGCCAGAAGAAGGGAGTGAGCGCGCCCACGTCCAGGGCGTGAGTGCCGACAGCCATTATGTGGTTCAGTATACGTGTTATTTCGGCGAAGAGAGCTGGGGAGAAATTGGTGGATATATCAGAATTAAATTTAGATAAAAAAAAATACTTGGTTTTTAGCCAACGATGCAAAAGGAGGCGTGTTATAAGCTTGTACGAGTCTGGCTGTCTGTGGCATTATAGCTCCCGACAGATTGAACAATCTCAATTTATTTTGTTTTGAATTAAATGTGAATTATTTGCGAGTGTTCTTAGACACATTTGATGAAAATCGGCACTTGGTTAGTATTTTATAGGGTATTTAACTAAATCTTATAATATAAATCAGCACAGTCCGTCAGGTAGATTTCCAAAAAAATATTGAAAAAGTAAGGGAGGTAAAAACCACTAAGTTTGGTAGTTGATGCCAAAAACATCATTTGCAAGTAAAAAGAGTACTGGTAAGTGACGTCACACGAGATTTTAAGATTTTACGAGACTTTGGACATCTGTCTGACGGACTATAAAGATTTATAATATTAGATTTAGGACCGATTTCTCAATCGTCAGTTTACTTTTATCTCAGGAATAAATATGGCTATTTGACATATTCTCTATACAAAAGCTGTCAAAACGTCCACGCCGAAAAATAGGCCCTTTTACCGTAACAAATAAAAGTTATCTGACGATTGAAAGATCGGGCTTTAGTCAAATACTCGGTTCTGATCATGATCACTTACTCCTAATATACTTGGCTCGGAGCGGTATATCAATGTTGAGCAGCTTCTCAACAGCGAGACTGTAGCACTGCTCGTTGCACATCATGGACACGTAGTCCAGCCGGTCGAAGTAGGGCAGGGCTTGGGTGAAGGTCTTGTACTCAATGAGCTTCTCCGTGCCACGGTGCAGGAGGCCGATGTGGGGGTCGGCAGCGCGGACAGTCTGGGGAAAGAGAACAGGGTTAAAAAAAACCACGGCTTGCACTCCGGGAGTGCCGGCAGAAGTGAAAACTTCAATATTAACGTTGTGTATTTTTTATATTTTGGAAGTGTTATGGAATAATTTTGTAAGAAATGATTTTAATTATCATTATAAAAGTTCTATCATTTATGTGGTAGAATTCAGAATTTATTTAGTTTAGATGTTTTCACCCATACAAAAAAAAGTGCTCAGCGCCGCTAAGAGGTTTTCTCTTCGAAAAATCTGAAACCCCACGTTTTTAAATGTCTCTCCATTCAATTTTTTTGCAAAATCGGTCCAGCTATGTTTATAGTTTTAAATTGCATTGTCATCGGGTTTGAAACTACCCTGAAAATTTCAGCCTGCTAGCTTATCAGGAAGTGCCTCAAAATTGAGTTGCGATAATCAAGTGGTAGCCACCTTTTGAGGCATGTGAGCGGTATACACGGAAGACGCCATTTTTATTTTGTGTTTTGTCTAAGCCCATGCCTCTCACATACTTCTGAAGCTGACTGGGTAGCCTTGCTAACTATAGTGTATATTTACCTCCCCGTCCAACTCGAGTACCAGACGCAGCACACCGTGGGCAGCGGGATGCTGGGGACCGAAGTTCAGCACCATGTTACGGACCTTCTTCTCACCGGGAGCAATCACACCTGTGAAGGGGAGAAGAGAATTATTCTCCATTGGATTAGGTTTTAGGTTACTTTTCTTTTCTTATAATAGGGTATCTAAATCTTGGTGTACTTTTATACAAACACGTATTAAACAACTAATAGTGTCAATGGTGTTTTATATGCGGGTACTACTTATAAATAAGCACACTATATATAACAAAAGCCTGCGAGAATCACAGGTATGATATACACTTGAAGTTTTTATGCAGAATTGATTACATGTTTGGCAAATTGAAGATTACCTAATAATAAACAAAATTTGTTATACTCATTAAAACCCCTTAGTTTTCAATTCTACCATTTAAGGTAAGTTATTGAAAAAACTTGGCCATAAACCAAAAAATTATAATATAAGACTTATTTCTCAAATTTACCTAATAATATCCTTTGTTCATCCTTACTGTTGACTGTGCTTAATAAATGAATACATTTGCTCAACTTTATTGCGTTTTTTTATATACTTACACTTATTTTACACATTACATTTACTTACTATGGTAAGGAGGGTGTTTCAGCAGGGAGGTGACCTCATCAGGGTACATGACGGCTCCCTCGAACTGCTTCACATACTCCTGGTCCGGCATCCATCGATGGGCACCGCGCTGGTTGCTGCAGATCATCAGAACATGATACACAAAGAACTGTAAGCTAGACTGAATTAATATTCATATCATTTATTTGCAATCCACAATGTTTTGAAGTTGTTACAGTATATTAATTCAATTTACTTTGTGACAATTCAGCAAAAGATACAATAATAAAATATTGTTTGAGATGAAAGCTCATAACTTGAAAAAAGGTTGTGAAATCTTGTTTCAGCAACCTATATATTTCTAACATATATATCTACATTTACGGACAAGTTTTAATTTAAAATCAATTATCTAGCTTTTTAGTCCTACTTCTAAACATCAACGAGTATTAGTTAAGGAAAGATGTGTTGTTTATTTTCGAGAGGCAACCATGTAAGTGTCACAACGGTATTTTTTTATATCTTTAGGACAGCGTCGGTAATTTTGAATAATGAAGTACGGGACATCATCATAAACTTATTTAATTAACGAAATACAGGCGTAAGATAGCTTTTTAACCTCAAATGTTACATAATTTGATTACTACAACAACACTACGTTTTGTGCCGTTATTTATACTTTAAAGTTACAATAACTCACTTCACATTGTAAACAGCTGGTAAATTCTTTAACAGAGCCGTTGTTTGGCCTGCATTTGCGGATTTTCGCAGCAAAACATTGAGTAAAGAGGCCATTTTTGACGGGACTACGTTCCGTCCGTATGAAAATATGAAGAAAGGTAATCTGTCAAGATTTCTGACGTTTGTGAAAATGTGACATAATAACGATGCTTTGTTTCGATCAGCTGCTTTATGAAAAAACTAAAATTAGTTTCATTTCATAAATTTACTAAGAATTAAAATATGCAGTAAAGAAAAAGTGGAGCATTTGATTTTAAAATTATGTTACATTTTTTTACAAACATCATTGCCGTTCATCCAAATTAAAAATGCGTGAATTGAAACGTACTGGACCGTAAACGTCAACGGTATTGATTAGGTGTATTCATGTTGGCGTTATTTTGCTCAATAATTACAATTGATCATCAAAGACAAGTAATGTTATTATTCCTGTAAAGAATTCAAAATGCATAAAAGCTAGGCTTTTACCCTTTCTTCTCTATTTATCTTATCCCTGGTAGATCATTCCCACAAATAATTAACTAAGATCTTTGCATCAGGTACAATGAATACAGTGAAGCTATTTTATCCCCTGCCGGATGAGCGGGATTTTCCGAAAGGGTTAATGTGACCCTGGTAGACGAAGGGCAAAGGAAGGAACATGGGTTGGTTTTTAGTCTGTAGACGTCTGACACTCCCTTCCGCTCAACTCAAAGCGAAAGGAGTCATTCGATGATTTCTCCTCCGAATTTTTTTTTTATTTTGTTAAAATTATATTATATTCAGAGAGACCTACTTTGAACTGCTCGTAATAGAAAGGATTCTTGCTTAATTAAAGTAAATGGAACTTGATATTATCCTACTATCCATTTTTTTTTTATAATTAGTGGTACTTAATAAGCTTCCTAACAACAGGATAATTAAGCGTTTTTCTTGTCAGAGGACAGTTCAAATGCCAAGTAAAATAAAACAACAAATTTTTCACAATAATTTCATTACAAAGATTTTCTTTATTCCATACAAAATACATGGTTACATGTCGAGTCCTTATTTAAGTAATTTATTGAGTAATCATTTCCGAAGGTTACAAAAACATTTATATTTCTAGAGTAGAGGTCTAACACGACCTTTTAAGGTCTGTTCAAACCTTAAGAGGAGCATCCGGCAACGTCTTTACATTACAAATAGTTTTGTATCTTATCTACGTTAGAACAAAGTTCACAGTCGTTTGAAGGCAAAACAGTCGCCGCGTTAAAGTTTCTTGCTATTACGGCCGTTACTCGTCCAGTTAAGATTGGCCCTCAAAGCAAGACTGTTGCTAGAGAAAGCGAGATAGTACTACAATAGGGTATTCGACTAAGGCCCGATTTTTCAATCGTCAGATAACTTTTAACTGAGCAATAAATATGGCCGTTTGACATATTTTCTATACAAAAGCTGGCAAAACGTCAAATATATTCGTCGAATAAAAGTTATCTGGCGATTGAAAAATCGGCCCTAAATCTTATAATATAAATCTGTTTAGTCCGTCAGACAGATTTTCAAAAATATTAATACGTATCTTTCACATTATTGAAAAGTAACAAAGATTAAAAACACTTAAGATTATGAAATATAATATGGTAGTGGGGGCTAGTAACATCACTTGCTAGTAAAAAGCGTACTGGTAAGTGACACACAAGATTTAAAATCACTGTTTACATTCATTTTTTGTTTACGAGATAAAAGATAAAATATGTACACACTATTTCAGAAATCAGTCTGTTGCTGGGACCACAATAATGGCTAATGTGAATGCACATTAGTGCAACAATAGGGATGATGACAATTTTTTTTTGCCGTGTCCGTCTTGTAGTTTTTTGTATAATAATGGACACGTATTTTTTAATTTGTCCCGCAAACATAAATTGACCAAATTACTGTGAATGAAACTTACCCGTGACGTCACGATTGAGTATAAATTTTACTCTATCGTTCCTCTCCTAAACTTTGAAGCAGTTATCTTTGTCAATTCTAGTTTTTCTGAAAAAGGAAAAATACGTGTCTCATACTTTTCAATTATCTAACTGAGGGACTATTTTTTTTTCTTTTTATACCCAGTCATGATCCCTATTATTGCATTTTTATAATATACTGCCGCTTGAGGTATCGCCAAACGCTAAACGGGAAAATGTTAATGGCGTTGTCAAAATATCGCGTAAGTCATGTTTACACCTACGGTTAAAGTCCATAATCGCGATAATTAATGGCTTTTCTCGTTATTGTAGCCATAGCATGACGGACTATACAGAATTCTTTTTGTTGAATATCCTATTTGCGAAGAGGTATCTCGTTTTCAGGGGCAAAATACCGTCTATGATAGATAGGCAACGATTCTGTTTAGCACAAAATGCATATTTATAAAATGGATTTTCTCTTATCTTTATTAAGTAAGAAGACATATACATAACCTTTAGGCTTAATGGAGAATTTTTTAGTTCTTTTTTAATAATTAATATAGTACTATTGAACCAAACCAATATTAAGCAACGATTTAGTGTTATCAGCGTCGTTATTCTCTAGACAGATAGATCGCATTTCAACTGCAACCCAAGAGCAAATTGCATATTTAACAACAACTGCAATAGAACAGGGCCTCAATCCTGCTATTTACAATGGCCGATGAAGGAATGGAAATAGGAATAAATTTGAAATGATTCCCATTTTCTTAAGCATTTTGTCAAGACAATAATTGGAAATTAATTGTATTGGCCTTGAGTGTGCCGTCCCGTACTGAATTTCCAATTATTTTGTAAAAAAAAATGCTTTAGAGAATACATTTTTTTTATATAAGTCAATTTTCATTCATTCATCGTTCATTGTAAATAGCAGAATTTGGGCCTTGCAAACCATTGCCCGCAAATCCGATACACCGACTGCTCTTAAACTGCAATCGGCCTTTTGAAGTTGGATTGCAGTTGAAAGCTATGACCTTCCTCTACAGTGGCGCCACCTGGTGAGTACAAAAACAATAGCCTTTATTATTGAGTAACAAATGACTTGCCATCATCAATACTTATAAGTCTGATGTATTGGCCGACGTTGTTAGTCTGATTCGAGGTTTGTATGAGTTGTATGGTCGTGTATGATCACTTGACGCGTTTCTGCTGTCTCTGCCGGTAGATGTCGTTGACGGGCGGCGCTACTCCCAGTTCGTCGTCATCCGAGTCCTCGCCGATTTTCCGTCGACGTGCCTGAGAAATGAATAATATTTTTAACATTAAATATTATCCTACACAAATACTAGCCTTGTTTCTGCTAAGGTGGGAGAATCTTCTGATCCTAGGAGGGGGAATTTACTGATTTAACCCGAACCGCCTTGTAACGTTTATGGGATTATCTCTTTTAAATAGTAAAAATGATATTCTATAGACTGAAACGTTTGACTACTTTCAAGTTTAATTAACGTACTTAGAATTTTTATTCCTGTATCGCAGGGGATTTCACAAACATTCAAATGACACGCACAAAGACACCCAGACTCACAACAACACAATAACATAACAAAAATGATCGAAACCGCGACACATCGCGCTCAGTGAGTTTGGCTAGATGACCTCAACCACTATACGTGCAATCTAATTCCTGGGAAGGACTTTTCCCAGGCGTGCGACCTATAGGATACACTATTTTGACCACACGGATAGCCGAGTGGTTGAGGTCACCACACCAAACCCACTATAAGCAACGTGTCGTGGGTTCAATCCCCGCGAAGGACAACCATTTGTGTGATCCACGAATGCTTGTCCTGAGTCTGGGTGTCTTGTGCATGTGATTTGTATGTTTGTAAAACCCCCCGCGACACAAGGATTAAATTCCTTACGGCGGGAGTCGTTTTATATAAATATATATATACCTTGCTGGCCACAGTGGTGATCCCGTCGTCGTCCACGATCCAGTGCACAGAGCGCGCCAGGTCGAACAGCTTCGTGTCGCAGCCGTTCTCCTGCGTGGGGGCTGGCGCTGGGTAGTATACATTATACTTAGTAGAATATATGTATTAGACTATAGTGGGAATCATATTAGAGGGTTAGGAGGAGTATGAAGCGATGAGGAAGGCTTTTGAAAAGGTCGGGAGAGCAACTGAGTGTATATCATAGAAATTTATATTTGAAATAAATATGAATAAAGTTGATTTGTCAGTCAAGTAATTGAAAAATAAGCGATACTAATATTGTTGAGTAGTAAGTTAGAGTTAGTAAGTTGAATGACCAATAAAATAAATGATCACAGATTAAAATCATATATGAATTCTGAATGAAAGTAATAGGCTGTTCTATTTAGATTTTAGATTAGTTTAGCATCAATTCAATAACAACTATGTTTTAGACCAACAAATCATATTTTTCTATATAAAATGTCATTTGTCTGTACATAATGTTGTGGTAGTTGATGTTTACAATAGAATAGAATGTTTCCTCACGTTTGTCGGGCAGTGAGATCCTGTTGAAGAGCTGCATGAGGCGGTCGACGGCCACGAAGGGCCCGCGGAAGCACGACGGCGGCGGCATCAGCGTGCACACGTGCGCCGCCGCCGCCGGCATCGGGAACGAGCCGCCTGCGGGGCAGCGGGAATTATATAAAGATAATAGATAAAGATGTTAATATTAAGTATAATACAAAGGTATTTATATATTAATTTGAATTAAAATTTATTTATCTAATTATCACACTAATCTACCATTACAGGTTACTTAACCTAATGCGGTAGCTAGGACTAAACAAAGGTCTAAGTATTTATGTGAACTAGGGTTTCAAAGATTGAATTATTATGCACATAGTTGCAGTTCTAAATTCCAGCAACTGTTTTAATATGTAATTTTCTGATAATTCTGTTAAGCATAGGCAATAAGTTAGCCTGATACACATGCCCATCATTGCTCCTCCTGGAATTGCTTAAATAATGTTATTTAATTAGATCTGAGTAAATATTTGCATGTCATTTAATTATGATAAAATATGCTGAATTTTGTATTTATATGTAACACCTCTGTATAGTGAACACCATATTTTAAGCAAATAAATCTTTGACTTTGAAAACATACTATGTGTATGCTTATCATAAACATTACTAATATCACAATCATATAATATAGTTGGCTCTTTATTAAAGCGTTATATAAGCGCCAACGCCGAGTTTTAACGGAACGTTTTTTTTAAGTCTCGTTGAATGAGGCTTAATAACCAAATAACCGTTTGAGATGTGTTTATGAAATGTGAAGTCATATCGTAATGCATATTTATGTATCTTGCAAGGCTTAATTTGATATGTATGTATATAAGAAATAGTTTATGAGTAATAAGGGACACAAAAGTGACTCCAAATGATTCTTTGAAATATTCCATACTGTGCTGCTTGGAACTTGTCTAGATTAATAATGAAACAAACATACCTGGTATAGGATGTTCTCCGGGCAAGGGATTGACCTTAGGCTTGTACGGTATCATCTGACTCGTGTCAGGTCTTGCTATGTCCTTGTTGGGATCGTTATCCCTGAAAAGTAAAGTAATATTATAAGCCTATGTTGCGCCACAGCTGGGCAAAGGCCTCCATCACCTCTTTCCAAAGGTTTGGCAAGAGGAAAGTTTCATTATTAGCGAGTAACAGGCTTTATCTCACGCCTGTATTTCTACTATTTGAAAATAAATCGGTTTTTCTTTCTGACGCTATAACTCCAAAACGCACGAACCGATTTCCACGGTTTTGCATTCGTTGGAAAGGTCTCGGGTTCCGAGAGGTTTATAGCAAAGAAAATTCAGGAAAAACAGGTCGTTATCCATAAAAACTGGATCTAGCGGGTGAAACAGCGGGGAATATCTAGCTAGATAACTATTATAATAACATAGGAATAAACTCACTTCTGTCCCAGTATGACGGCGGCTAGCTCTGGCGATATGCCAGCTAATGGACCTCCCAGCGCCCACGACTTGTTGGACATGGATGCTACCTGAACGTAACAATTACGAGAATATTATAAATGCGAAAGTATGTGTTTGTATGTGATTCTGTGTTTGTGTATGCAGCTTTAACAGATCTGCTGTAGGTGGGCGAAGCCGCGAGCAAAAGCTAGTTATATTTATTTATTAGAAAATTTGATAAATTAAGGGTATGATTGTTTTGTTGAGTGAGCTAGCGTGGTAGACAATGCGCTATCCTCAGATTGATAAGAGTCTTTTTTCCAGTATTTGGACACTTTTATAGGCTGGTATTATTTTAGTCATTATACCAGTACCAATTATTCTTTATACAAAAACTAAATTAGGACTCCTTCGTTGCAGTTTATGTAATAAAAAAAATGATTTATTCGTTAATGATCATTTCGTTAAAAATAATTAATATTGTAAACTAATGTGATGTGCCGTTTTTCACAGTTTATGAACAAAATTTACAGTTAACATAATAATAGCAACAGCTGGAATTAGTTTTTTTTCCACAAACTAAAATAGTTTTGCTACCTAACTTGCCTTTATGTCTGTTATTTTATAGACTAGGCTTTATTGGAATCCGGTAGATACCCCATCACGGCCTCAACAAGGCCTCTGCACGTTGGACCTGTGTCCCCCATTATAAAGGTCCGGGACTCTTCCCATGAAGTTATTCTGTGAATTAAAAGGTGTAATATAGATAATAATCTGACCTCCGTGTACCCGATGGACTTGAGCTCCGCGATGCTGCAGGGGTACAGGTCCAGGAACTTGTATCTGTCCACCAGCTGCGCCGTCTCCTTGCCTTCGAACTCTTTGATCTATTGGAGTCATTACAAATATTCATGTTTGTATATTTGAAAATCAAATGGCGATATTTGTCAAAAATAAAATTAATAGATTAAAAAAATTTAAATACCCACAATTTTATCAAACTGTCAGTTTTTATAGATGTAAATTGCATTGTCAACGGGTTTGCAGCTACCTTGAAAATTTCAGCCTGCTAGCATATCGGGAAGTGCCTCAAAATTCAGTTGCAAAAATCCAACCGGAACGACAAACGAAAAATAAAGTCATCATCATTCCCCTGCCCTTATCCCAAATATTTTATTTGGGTTCGGCACAATGTCATCTTCTTCCATAACTTTCTATCGGCCTCACAAGAAACACTCTTTACAGCCATATCCAAATAAGAAAGTGAGTTTATAAAAACGTGGGAAAATACGTCATCTTCCGATTCCTCTCACCTTCTCCAGCACGGCCTGTCTTCTCTTCTCGACCTTGACGATGCTGACCAGGTCTCCTATGTTGGACTCGAACTCCAGGAACCTGTTCCAGATGTCCACGGAGCTCTCGGGCTTCAGACTGCCAGAGGAGAGGACTCGCTCGAATAGGACGCGAGTGTTGTTGTCCTCTGTGGAGGGATATAGATATTAAATAATAAATAAATGCGGACAGCATCACATACATTGTTCTGAACCCAAAGTAAGTTGCTAAAGCACTTGTGTTATGGAATTCAGATACAACGAAGGTACCACAAACACCCAGACCCGAGACAATGTAGAAATGTGAATTTTGAATGGAACGATTTACTTAGGTGTATTTATCGGAAGTGCCCGACTAGTTTCGTCCTTAATCATGAGGTAATTAAACCGTTATTAATTAATCATTAAAAACCTTCTCGCGAAAATTATTATAATAGGAAATAGTTAAGTATGAGATGATATAGATAAGGAAATAGATGAATTCTTCTTAAGAGTTTGTTTTTTAGTTTAAAGGCGCCAATATCAGACAATACTGGATGGATTGAACTCGATACCTTTGACTTACAGTCCTGTGATCTTACAACTAGGCTATCACAGCTTTAAATCTTACAGGTTTAGCAGACGATTGGAGATCACAAGCACCTGATAATTATGTTCAGGTGTCTGGGTGTCTTTGTGCATGTGAGTTATGTATGTTTGTAAACCCCCCGCGATACAAGGATTGAATTCTTTAGCGCGGGAGTCGTTTTTTAAAAATGACAAAATCACAAATGACAATGGCAATTATGTTTGGTTTTAATAAGGCCATCCACAAAAACACTTACCATTCAAATGCGACAGGTAATCGATATAGCAGAGTACATATTCAGGTATGTGAGAGAACTTTTTAAGGCCCAACTCAAATATCCTGAAGGCAATGTTCTTGTCTTTGGAGCAGTAGTACTCCATGAGGGCCGCGGCCACGAAGACGTGGTAGCGAGATCTAGAAGAGAATACAATGAATGTAGAACGATCTAATCTTCTTTCTTTATCAGGACACGATCAAGAAAGAGAAATCGTGGTCATAATAGGAAATTCATCTCTCAGGAAGTTAAGTTAAATTTTCGAAACTGGGTGGAATTATAAATTTTGACGTGTATTGCTTAAATTTTCATTTTTTTAATTTCGCTCTTTCGTTCTCAGTTAGATATTGAGAATAGAATCTAGGCAGTAATATTAATTTTGAATCGCTTTACTTATAAAAAATCTATTGTTTTCAATCATCGCTGCCGAGACCACACGCAATGGTTTTTATAAGGCCATAGCCTTGGCCGTAAATGGGAAAGGTCAAATGACCTGTTATCTAAACTCGTAAGTAAGAGAGCCATGCTTGACTATGAGACAATATCTTACCTAGGATCCTCTCTGGCCCTCTTGAAGACAGTCCTGGCTGACTTGATGCCCTCAGCCCTGCGCGCGAACTTCATGTACTGCACGTAGGCGAGCGTCGGGTCGATATCCTCCATGTCTAAGTAGCGGGTGTACACTTGGTGTACCTGAGGATTTACAAAGATTTATTAGAACTCTTGAATAAAAATAAATGTCGTTCAGCCTGTTAGTCGATATATTTTGAATACACTGGTTTTCTTTCTCATATTTTTTGCATACGTTTAATTTTTAACCCCTGACGCAAAAGAAGCGCTGACTTTAACATAACAAGTGAAAACCAATTCTTAAATCTTGCATAGGCCTGTAACTTTTCTTAGCTTGTACAAGTACATTGACGCTCGTTTACTGTCAAATTACTACACGCTTGGTTTCAACAAGGCCCTAGTCATCCACATACCTTGTTATAATGAAGCCTGCTCTCCTCGTAGTCGGCGTGCGCGAAGTGTAACAAAGTGGAGTGTTTGAGAGGGCCGCTGGTCGCGCGCTCGTACACCGCGGCCGCTTCGTCCGAGAACAGGCGGGCCGCGTTCGAGTCCTGGGTAGGGAAGGTATGGCTTAGTGTGTGTACACATTTCTTTTGTCTAATAACGCTAATGACTGTACGAATAACTCATTGGTTGACGTCATCACGTCAAACCCATTGAGCGCGTCGTGTCGCGGGTTAGATCCCCGCGTAGGACAAGCAGTTTTGTGATCAACGAATACTTGTTCTGAGTAGAACCCCCGCACAAGGATTAAAATGCTTACCGCGGGAGTCGTGTTTAAAAAAACACTCAATTATTGACATTGGTACTTAAAAATGATGATAAATCTTGGTATGTTTTCATTGGTTTGAGTACTTAAAAAAAGATGAACCATCTGGGTGTGTTGTCGTCAAAAAACACAGTTTGATAATAGCACGCGACTATAAACAACTATATTTTTGAATAAACGCTTAATAAGTCCACTGACGGAATCCTCACGGACACACTCTTCCTCTGGAAAGAAACCGGAGTCCACCCTCTTGGTGGGAGGCAGGCCATGGTATCCCCCCCCCCCCTGGAATGATCTACTCACCCCCTTCTCCTGCAGCAGCTTGGCGGAGTGATCGAGGAACTGCGCGGCCTGGTGCCACACGTCGGGGTGATGAGCCAGACACAGCAGGCCCTGCTCGATGGCGAACATCACGCGGCGGGCCACCAGCGCCGTGTCCTCAGACCGGAGAGGGTTCGAACGCTCCCACGTTATGTACTTCTTCCATAGTTCCACCTAGAAATGTTAACAATAACTAATGAAACGATACAAGAATGTTTGTTTAGTCAATTTGGGAAAGATTTGAGACCTATGTCAAATAGACTCGTAAAAGCTATTAATTCTATTCGTTTGTCGTTGTTTAAAAGGCCTTATATTTACCGGTGAACTATGTTTTTTATAAGGCCAACATACTTTTCTTTATAAACTCGAGATACAAAAATTTGACGAGATATTTTTGGCAGTAACCAGTGACCGATGTATAATTAAAGACTTCTTTCCTCATCACTGTCAGAGCCAAGAATTCGTTCTTTAAGATTGCCTTACCTGCTTCATCTCCTCTCTATCTGCAGTCGGTGGTGTTGCTGGCATGTTCCTGTTCAACCCTCGAGTGACCGTCTCCAACTCTTTGGCAACGCGACGAGCGTTCATATACTCTCGGGAGCGTTCCATCGCCATACGCTCAGCTGTTTGGGTGGAAAATAAAGTTAACCGTAAACTTACTTATCATTAAGATGTCCTTTTAAGAGAGTAGAAAATGAGTGATATTTTATTAGTGCACCGCGATTTAGTTTGCATTTTATCTGAAAATGTATTGTATTACACAACATCATACTGACTTACTTGTCAGTATGAAGAGGTCACAAACATACACATATTAGTATGATGCAAAATGCACTAGCGGGATTAGTCGTAGTTAGTCGGAAGGAACATGGGTGGGTTTAAGTTATTAAAAGTCTAACACTTCCTTCCGCTCAACTCACATCATCATTTGACGATTTGCCCATGAAAATATAATGAAAAATTAAAACATAATACATTAGCGTGAACTTAATAGTGGACTACTCACCAATAATAGTGTTAATACTTTGCTCAAAAGCAATGTAATCTTTCCATAGTGTTTCTATACCTATAATGGGCGTTATAACCGCTCTTTGATATACCTGAAGGAAAAAAAACATAGTAAACCTCGGGCTCTTTTTGTGTCTTTAAATAAATAATAATAAATCTTTATTGCATTAATATTTTAATATTGTTAAGCTCTGCACAATTCACCTAAATAGGCATGCAATAGGACACTAGTGTACACATATTTTTTTTTGCTTAATATGCTATAGGTAAAAAACTTACATTAAAATAATAAACAGAACAAAAAAAATATCTATGAATAATCATTCAATATCTCAGTTTTTTAAATAATACAAAGAAAAGAAACAGTTACAATAAAAAAAAATCCTTTCATTTGGAGATCCTTACCTTCCTGACAGCAGAAATCTTCTGGTTCTCAGCGTAGGAGCCGACTGCCTCCACACTCTTGAGGAAGGTGATGTAGTCGTTCCATATCGGGTACGCGTGGATGTCCAGACCAATTTTATCCAGCGCGAAGTCGTAGGCTTGGGCCATTTTCTCCCTGAAAAACATATATTTTTGAGTATAATAAGTATTGCAACTCAGTTTCTGAGCTTCCCTAAAAATTTGCTCATAAGTTTTTGGTTAAAAATGTCATTGAGTTTTAGACAAAACAGACTATTTTCTTCCGTTTAGAAAACACTATTAAATTGTTTGTTTATTATTTAGATAAGACAAATTGTATCATTTTTTTTTCACAAAATACATATTTCTGTGTGTGCGTCTGTGACTGTAATCTTGATTAAGTAAACCGTTCTTTAAAAAAAAACATACAATAATTGAATGTCTAATTAAGCCTCTGTGTATTTTAGTATCACACTGTGGTCCTCCCACACAAACTTGATCAGATGATAACAGCTTTGAGCTCAATTTTCAGAATAGTCTGGTTTTCTTTAGGAAAGATTTTTCTTTGACGCGTTACATATGATATTTAACCACACAACAATTTACAAAGACTTGTCTGGATGTATACGCACTTGTAAGTAGGCAGCATACACTTGGTCTCCTTCACATAGTTGAGATACAGCCTCCACAGCTCAATGTTCAGGATCTTCATGAGACATCTCTGGAACAGCTGAGCGACGGAAACAACCAATCATATGGTAGACTTATATTTATATTAACAAAGTTTTTTGATATAAAGTTAGGTAATAAAAGGCGTATTCCCACTGGGTAGTGACGAATTTATTAATGTTGTTTCAAACTGTATCCAAACTATTGACTATTTAGTTATTTATTCAATTCTTCTCATAGAAAATTTGTAAATTGCCGATATGCTGGACGCATAATCTTCCAACCAACCAAGATATGATGCAAAGAAACAAGAATACTTCAATCACTAGAGGACTCAACTAACGTTTTCCGGCATGATATTTAGAAATATCATCAGTTTGTAATTGAACTTTTTTTAATCTTCTGTGTCAGCCAAACTCATACGAAAATAGAGGAATTAAGTGGCATACACACAAATATAATGAGAGATAAGTGGTTACTAATTATTTTTACCTCATTTCCAGGGTTTTAGTTTAAGTAAACCAGTCACGAATTTGCATGGCATTTAAAATAGCACGATAATATATGTGATGAATCCCTTCCATATATTAGGTGGCTTTTGGCAAGCAGTGGGATATGTAAGGCTGAAATTATTATCACGCCTAAGTGGGAACACGCCCTAAAACCCTTAAATAGTAGGTAAGAATCTTATAAAAACAGAAGTGTGTAAAATAAAAGAGTACATTGTATACCTCTCCTCATATAGCGAAGATTTACTTAAAAACCACAACTGACAAAGACAGATAAGTCTAGTTAATTTATCCGGCGGAATTATTAATGCTCGCGGCGATATATCAGTCAATTTGAGAGTTAAACTGTATCTCTGATGTGCTTAAACTAGTTCTAATGCTCTCATAACAACCGGCTACCGGCTATATGCTTGCAAGGCCTTATTGATAATTTTAGTAATTTATAATTTAATGTTAAAGTGCTTCCGCGCAGAAAAGATGTTGACTGTTTTAAGATAAGGCCTTATTCGAACCAACCATACAGCCGGTAGTCGGTTTTTAATAAGGCCCATGAGAGGACTAGAACTAGCTTGTACTGCCAACCTGCCACCAAGCCCGGTAAGGTTCGATAAATGTATTAATTTTTGGATCATAAAAAGTAATTTTAAACTCACCTGCGGTCATTTTGCTCGGTATAAAAGGAACTTACCTGATAAACGAGTTATAAAGTATTTTTCCAATGTGTCTTTGCAATTAATCATTACATTAAATTAGAAGCATTATACCTATTTTTTAAGGAAATATTGTTTTTTTTTTTTGCTCTATTTCTTTTTTAACTTATTACTTATTCTACCTTTACTTGTTTGTTTAATGATAAAATTTTAATAGGCATATTATTTTAGGCTGCCTGTCAATTGATTCGGAGCGAGGTAGCGCAGTGGAGAACTATCCACCAATAACTTTGAATTGAACTCCGCTCCAACCTCAAACAACTTCAACTCCTTCTGCTCTTTAAAATGGCCGATGAATGAATGGCAAGTGGATGAAATTTTAAATTATTCCTATTCTCTTAAGCATTATGCCCACACAGTAATTGGAAATTCATTGTATTGACCGTGAGTGTTCCAGCCTGTACTGAATTTCCAAGTTTTCTTGGAAATATGCTTAAAATAATACGAATAGCTCCAATTTCCATTCATTCACCGACCATTGTAAATAGCAGAATTGGGGCCCTGGTTAGACCGACAATAATGGAGTTACTAATTCTTTCATTGAAGGTATCTTTTGAAACCACAGATTATTATCTATAGTTATTAAAAGTATGTATTAGAATAGAGCCATAAGATACTTTAGGTAAAACAACTCATAAAATGCACTTTCTAAACAAACATAGTAGAATAAATATGTACTTATAATTATATTTCTAGAGGATTTCATTTAGTAGGGTTTAATACATGTCAAAAGTGAGCTTTCTTTATGGATAGTTAATTGAAATTATAATTTTATGCTATTAAGTTACAAGAATATCTACGATTTTGGTAGATTTAACAAAAGCTGGCAACATCCACATCAAAAACTCGCCTCCATCATGTCTGAACACATTAGCCCTAACCGAAAAAAAAGATTAAATTTCTGAATTCCTTTTTTATTTAAATACACGCTGCACGTACAAACTAGAGCTGCCTTCGAGACAATTATATCAACAGCCTTCAGATTTGAGATCTAGCAACACTTTAAACAAATATTTTTGAAAAACATGTGCAAAAAGTATATTTTCTTTAAAAAATTAACCGGTTTATCTTATGGTAACTTATTTTAAATTTATGTTTCGTCGTTTCGAAACTTTTTAAGGTAATATAGCCGCGCTGATAATGGAGAAGAATACAATCAATGATGAAAGACGTATAGAAATGAAGTGGAATGTTGAGTCTACGAGGATACATAGGCTAATCGGCTGCCGATAAGCCGTATAAACCTAAAACTTCTTAATTAAAGGGTTATTTTAGACCACAGCTGGGCAAAGGCCTCCCCCTTTTGTTTACTATTTTTGGCCACGTGTGCCCGGCATAACTGTCAAGATCGTTACACCACCTTCTGCGAGGACGATCTCGACGACGATGTCTTTCTCCCGACGTCCAGTAGGTGACGATCTTTGCCCATCACCCGACCTTCTCATTCCCAGTTAAAAATGGCTGTTTCTTGTAAAAATTCAATTGCTTGAGTAATAAATCACAATGTGGTAAAAGGATATCTAAAAAATATCTAAAAGGGAACTTTACATTATTTATACAAATTGCACATATTTTTCAAAAACTTCGCACGCCTGTGTTACTTTATATCACAGATTTATTGCATCCAAAATACTTAAAACTAGCACAGATAAATCTTACTTATAACTTACGCTATTAATTTACTAACCTTTTCAACTCTTTCGAAATTTCTAGCCTTCATCTGAAAAAATAAAACAAATTATTAGATTTGCACTTTTTAGACCAAATTTGGCCGCTATTAGCCATAGACCGAGACACTTTCGAAAATGTGGCTTTCCATGAAGGATAAAACAGGTAATCAAAAACATTCTCAATAGAAGATTGCTAATCATTTGTACATATTTATAGAATTAATATTGCAGTGCATTAACATAATATTCTTCAAACAATACTTAGCAACGGGCTCAGAAAAAAAAAAGAGCACACAAAGAGCTTGAAACTTTATTTACAGTAAAAATTAATCTTTCTGGCAGACAGGCTTTTAATTTTATATATACATTAAAAAAAACAAACCTCTTGCTCTATAAATATCTTCCAGTACCGTCCCGTGGTCGGGAATGCGGTTATTAACTTCTCGTACATGACTCGTACTTCATTGATGGGCCTTGTTTGGGCCTCACGGATGAGGAGCGACCAAGAATCCACATCGTAAGTGTTGGCTTCAACTGCTCTTTGAGCTCTACTCAGCCGCTCATTTCCCCAGTCCTGAAAAATAAAAGGTATTGACTCATAAATCTTTTCTTATATCCAATATATTTATTTAAAAGGGCCCTTTATTTAAGAAAAAAACGTATTTGTAGATCAAATGTCCATGTTTTTTAGGATTGTACATGCAACAAGTTGGGCAAAAATATTTGCAGTGGACAGGCAGAGCTATGATTGAATAACGTGAAGAAAAAAAGAAACAAGTGAGTGATAATTTTTTGTACATTTATGAAAGACGATAATGCGTGATCCAAGTAATTTATGGACTATTATAAAAATGGAGCAAAAAAGCTATTAAATCGATTACAGAAATGACCGGCGACAATGCTGATAGTGTTTATTATATTTTTGTAATTAATCTTAAAACACAATCACTATAACTTAAACTTCATTGTTAGCAATTCTTGAGAAATATTTTCTCAAAAAAAATAAAAGTTTCATTTGTTTTACTTACAATTTCCGTATTTTCTTGCTCGGTAGTCATTTTTGTTAGTAAATTTCTAGGTTAAGTACTAAAACTTCACAACTTGGACAATACACATTAATCCCTACTGAACGTAAAAACTAGTTAAACTACAAAATCAATTGAGCTTATTTTAAATAAAATGAAACTGAAAAATAATTAATATTGACGCCGACAGCGAATTATGCAGACGCCATCACAGACAATCACAGGTAATAAAAATAAAATATGACAGCTGGACAGACAGCTAGTTATAAATTGCAATCTATCAACAACTTCATAACTTTAACGGAATTCTTAAAAACTACGAAAATTCCAATAAAAAGGAAATAAAATAAGTAAATTGGAATTAAATATTTAGCTGTTCAAACATCTTTTATCAAGAATATTTTTATTCATCTTCTTATGGTAGACAATGTAGTGAACAATACGTTTTTTGCTTCCTTTAAATTTCTGAACTATTGACAATTTGACATTGGCTTCAATAATTGACGTTTGCAAGCCAAGCTAAGGCGGTTAATATTTTTGTTCATCAAAATAAACAGCCAAAATGTTATTTTATTCCTTCTTCAAGTCTCTCGTGGGTAAAGATGTGGTCGTAGAACTGAAAAACGACCTTAGTATATGCGGCACTTTGCATTCTGTCGACCAGTATTTGAACATAAAACTTTCTGAAATAAGCGTGATTGATCCGGAGAAGTATCCTCACATGTTATCCGTAAAGAATTGTTTTATCCGTGGTTCCGTGGTCCGCTACGTGCAGCTGCCGGCTGATGAAGTCGACACGCAGTTATTGCAAGATGCGGCGAGGAAGGAGGCCACAGTTTCAACAAGATAATTATAACCTCTTTTCGGCTGGTTTTTGTGTTTTTGGACCATGAAGTGCGTGTAAATACTAATTTAAGCATAAGTTTCGCATTAAAGTCGTATTCAGATGGTTTCACTTGTTTTATTTTTTGATGAATTTGTCACCGTAGGTACTAAAAACTTAATGCTATATTCTAACAATAATCCTATGGTCTCTTGTCTTACATTCTATCATGCATTAGTCCATTTCTATTGTATCTTTTACTCAAACTATTATTACTTATTTAAATATTAAGTTTCTGTAGGAAAACTGAATGTATTAAAATAATATTTATATGATGAACACACAATAGGCTGCAAAAATGTGCAAGAAATACAATATTTTACTTGCTCTAACTTAATTGAAACAGTAAATCAATCAATAAATCAATTACTCTACTACCTTAAGTGATCAATACTCAGAAAAAAAGTTTCCAATTCAAATACCATATTTGGTATTAAAACTAGATTTTTCATTCTGGCATCTGTAGCGCTGAGAACCATTAGCATTTTATGACCATATACCGCTTCCTAACTAAGATGGAGAGTGACACATACATTACAAAAAATGTATGTTTTATTTTAAATCATTTAAAGAAATAATAAACTATGACTATGTGCAATGGGATGAATCATGTTACCCTACAAATTCCAGTTCTCTAAATCTCTAGAAAAAGAAAAAAATAATAATGAACATACAATCTCCTCTAGCATACTATCTCATTGTGAAATTACTTCAGTTATAAACGCTGAAATATTTTCATAAACCCTTGCAGAGCTTGCAGGAGGTACAGCCTCTTGCAAGCTCTCAAAAGTTATAAAAGTAAAGCGTAGAGGTAGTAAATAATGGAATAACTATTGAATATCTCTAATCATGAATAGAGAACTTGGCACTGAATTCAATCTTTATAGATTTCTACTAACTTTTGTATATTGTAGAGAACTGTTACAATTTTATTTATAAACAAGCAATATTATTTGATCGTAATTCAGATTTTAAGTTCAGCGCTTAATTGATAACGCTGCATGAAACGAAACGCATAAAGCTTTCTTTTTTGAGGTTTTTTGTTTGGCAACAAGGGCGCCATTTTTATTGACTGGTTAGAGTAGATTCTACCAATCTGGTAGAAATGCAAAATGTAGTGAAAACCAAACTGATCAAATTCTAAAAAAATATTGAAATAAACTACGTCAAGTTCTATCACCATGGTAGAATACGTTTTAATTTCAATAGATGACATTCTAAACTAATTTTTGTTTGTATGGCAACAATTTACAAAAGGACGTCATTTCAACGAAAATAAATCTACCATTGCTTGCTTGCAGTTCAGTAGAAAATTTATGGGACATCTAGGTACCCAGGATTTCATTTCATTCAACTTTTCTAAGCTTTTCGCCCTTCGCGTTTGGTATTCGCCACTTTGCCTGTTCTCGCATTTTGTAAAAACTCTTATTATTATCGTTCCGTTCATTACATGTAACGATCAATCAATATTCTCGTCGACGGACGTCGCGAGTGATGAATGGTGCCCTTTTTATTTTAGCAAAAAAAAACAAAAATACACTTGTAGGAAACCAGTGTTTTCTAACATGTGATTTCAAATGTAAATAATTAATTAAAATTATCCCACAAAATGGACGTGAAAGGTTGTAATCGTGGGTGTGATGTGTGATAACTTCATAGTTGTTGTGTTTCGATTGTTTTGTGAGTGTGAAACGGTGGTTTTTTGAAGGATTTTGACGTATTCCCTTCGGCGGAAAGCTGCTGAGTTTTCAAGTAAGTTAGATTTCTAATGTTTACGTTTAGAATTCAAAGTAATTATTTTCTTGCCTCGAAAGAGTCGGAAAGACTACCATCTGTGTACAAGCTGTCTTTCCGAGTGACTCATGCGGTTACAATATATATTTTTTGTTTATTTGTATGAGAGGCAATTTTGGATGTTCGGCGGTTCAATTATCGTCAATTAACGCGCTAAGTTGCTGTGAAAGCATTCATTTAGTTTTATTTCTGTGGTTATTTATAGCTCGTTCGTTGGCTTGTGTTTAAAACTTTTTGGTCAAATGTATTGGAACATTGCTTTTAGTTTACTGTTAGACTCAATAAGATAGAATCGTTTTTCATGCAAGAGTTTTTAGTTAAAAAAAGATTGTATTTATTCTAAATTATTTATTAAATCTGTTTGCTGTATTCAAATGAAATGTATATTAATTCTATTTAAGTTGAAGAGATACATTTACACAACAAATTTAACACCAATTCTTGAAATAGTAAGGTTTTATTGGAAAAACATTTTTTTCAAAATTAGTTTAGTAGTTTCTGAGATCCCTAAAATACCACAAACTTTACCTTTTTAATTTATATAGCTTTCAAAGTAAGGATTTCTTTCAATAATAATAAATGTTTTAATATTTATGAAAATATATTACAACTTAAGCCAAGTGAGTTACTTATAGTTGTTAAGAAACATAGGCTTAGCAATAATATTGATATCTAAGTCATGCTATAAACCATAACATTGATTGTTTAGATTTTACTATCTATTGTATTAACTATTAATAATTCTCAGTCTTATTACCTTTAATAATATTAAGTGTCCTTGAATGTCATCCATATGATGAGAAAACTCTAAATTTCTGCCTAGATTTTAGCCTTGGCTATGCTATGGCAGGCAAGAATACTCCTTTTGTTTAGATACATACTAAAAAAGGTATAAAGTCTTGGTTTGTCTTTTGATACAAATACAAATTATATTATAAATAAATCAATGGTTCTAAATGACTTAGCAATCTTTGTTGTAGTTTTATAATAATAAAGATTATGGCACTGTAAAAATGGTATGTAGTGCATTTTTATTTAAACTTAGTTTCTTTACAAATAAGCTACAAATACACCAGCAGACCTTATGGCATATAAGGTCTGCTAGAGCTGGTGTATAGTATTAGAATCAAAGAGAATTGAATATACCTTTATTTGCAAATACGGGTTACAAAAATGTTCTTTATACTAATATATAGATCAGCCATATTTACACAAATTTCATAAATGGCAAGAAGAATCTTTAAAATACTCTACTCACAGGGATTTTGAAACCAATTTGACCCAGTGAGCAAATTTTTCCTACCTTATCCTATGGTGTCAAACTGCCACACAGTATTTTCATTGCTGTTCATATAGAAACTTTACTCAAACTCAAACTTATTTATTGCGAATATAGGTATTACAGGGGTGTTTTACAGGTTGTGCGTATCACTATACTCAGCCATTCGGCATGCAACTTCAGTCATATTTTTTGACAACTTTTCAAACATGAAGAATATTAGATTAATTTGTAATTTATAGTATACAATATGCACCATAGATAAAATTTTACGTACAATCAAAATTTTAAATAATTAATTACATCACAGTATAGAAAAATAAGTATTAAAATTATATATTAATTAAAGTACATGTCAAGTCTATAGTATTATTAAATTAATATATGTCATAATAAGGATTGAATTACTAATATGCTATAATCTGTCATTAAGATATTCATTTATGCTATAGTATGCCTTGTTAATAAGAAACTGTTTTAAGACAAGTTTACTATAAAACAAAGAATATTATATTACTAAGGCAATATGAAACTTGATCATTGTTATACTAAGTGCATTCAAGTTATAAAGACTGTGTATACTAGACTTAGTAACTATTAGCTTTGAAGTTATAAGTTACTAGTTGTAATACACTACTCTATCCGCAAATACCTGTAATGTCAACATGTTATATAAAACAAAATTGTTGCAAATACTGTACTGCAGTGTACTGTCTCGCAAACCAAGTTCTGCTTTCAGCGTTAAAAGAGCAGAGATGTTATTAAACTTATTAATATTAAGAATTGTTTGTCCATATTGTTTTAAACAAATTGTTCCCATTATGGTAACTCTGATAATCTCTTTATGTCCTATAGCCTTCCTCAATAAATTGTTTATCCAATGCTGAAATAGTTTTTCAAATCAGACCAGTATTTCCTGAGAATAACCCTTTCGAACAAACAAACTCTTCATCTTGATAATGTTATAATCTATATCTATACTCTATACTTACTTACTTACTAATATATACTTACTAATATATAAAGCTGAAGAGTTTGTTTGTTTGAACGCGCTAATCTCAGGAACTACTGGTCCAAATTGAAAAATTATTTTTGTGTTGAATAGACCATTCATCGAGGAAGGCTTTAGGGTATAAACTATCACGCTGCGACTAATAGGAGCGAAGATACAAAGGAAAATGTGAAAAAAATAGGGCAGGTATAAATCATAACTTATATCTTCTACCCACGGGGACGAAGTCGCGGGCAACAGCTAGTGTTAAGTATATGTGTATTAAATATTCAGAGTACAGTAAAAACAATCAACAACTTTTACTCATAATTAACATAACATGTTTTATATAACATTTAATTATCTAGTTAAACTCTTATTTTTATATTAACAGTGAAAGTGTGAGAGTAAATTATTATAATTGTCTGCATTCATGAGTTTGTCACATGGTTTTGTTTTGTTTTTGAAAAATTTTTATTTAAATACGATGATAGTTTATTAACGGGTATTTATTGAGATCGTCCGATTAGTCGCGCACATGATGAGTTGACTCTTCGGCAAGGTCGCGAGTCGGAACTCAGTTTGCAACAGACTAGTCGGGCACCTTCGATAAAAACGTGTGATTCAAATCAGATCAAATTGAATTGATTTATTTCATTCTTTTTAAAAGGAATTTAACGTAAAAGCGTTATTCGTTAGCGAGAAAAACCGTTATTAAATAAACAATCAGCCAAACACTGTATATTACAGAATACAGGGGCATAATCGACTAGTCAGCGTTTTTATTGTGTAGCATAACCAGCGCCATTAGGGTGCGTCAGAGGCACGTGTGTCATACGATAGAAATGATCGCGAGAGGGCTTATATTTTCACACTAGCTGTTGCCCGCGACTTCGTCCCCGTGGGTAGAATATATAAGTTATGATTTATACCTGCCCTGTTTTTTTTTTCACATTTTCCATTGTAACTTCGCTCATATTTGTCGCAGCGTTTATAGCCTAAAGCCTTCCGCGATGAATGGTCTATTCAACACAAAAATAATTTTTCAATTTGGACCAGTAGTTCCTGAGATTAGCGCGTTCAAACAAACAAACTCTTCAGCTTTATATATTAGTATAGATATAGAAGTATAGATTTTACTCAATAAATCTGTGAATTACTAAGGCGGTGAAGGAAAAGTTGTAGAAACCGGCTTATCTGAGATTTTTTCAAGGGTGTGTTAAACTAGATTAGAGATCTACGGGTGGTTTAAAACTGACACCAGGTTGTACGTTAACCGTATTAATGTATTTCTATTCATCGAATCGAAAAAAGAGGACGTTCACGATTCCTCTATGAATTGACTTTATGTATGCTACTTCAGAACTTCCGACTACATGAACCGAGGCTTAAAAAGCTGCATTAGCTTTACGATAAATTCGTGGGCGAAGTTGCGAGGAACATTTAGAATTGTCTGTGTCTTGGTATCTCCAATAAAAAAAAAAACTACATACGTTTTATTCAAAACCTTTTCCCATTAGCTATTGTATTATATTAAGCCTCTTTCCACTCGAACGCTTTGCTTCAACATTTTTAGGGGTCCATAGCTAGAAGGAAAAACGGAACCCTATTAGGTACTGAGGTTCAGCTGTCTATCCGTCGGTACGTTCTCCGGTTGTCAGGCTGTATCCCACGAACCAAGACAGCTGAGACCACAGATGTGATGTATTGATGATGATGCCCTAACAACGAATACTAGAAACGTATTTAGTTTGTAAGTAATGGTTCGTATGATCACAAAGTTCTATTAAAGGGATACCATTTTTTTGAAAAAAAATCATTTTCTTCATCCGATTTCTACGGAACCCTCATTATTTCGAGTTCGGAACGCACTTAACCGGTTCTTTTTCCCACAACATCGTCTTAACAGCTAAGTTAACAATACACGTAATATTTTATCACAATAACTATTGTTTACAATTAAAACACAAACAAACGATTTAATAATGAGTTGTAATGATAATATAATTATGTATAATGATCGGTCAGATAGTTAATGGGTAACTGCACTTATTACAGTTTAAAAGGTAAACTTCCTCATGTATGATTAAGTTAATGTTTTGTTTTGAGACAATAGTTAATATTTACCAGACGTCAAGGGTCATCGTACCTATCTTTTGGTAGGGGAATTATCATCGACATCCACTTTATTGGGCAAGGGAGCGGTTAGTGTCAAAAATGGCGGGGAAATCCTATTGGACACCCGTTTCCTCGGGGGAGGGTACAGGTAGTGTCAGACTCTTAGTGACTAAACCTGAACCGCCGTGCTACGTTATATGTGCTTTTGTGTCGGTGTATGGCAATGCGTTACAATCCTTCATACACCGACCGCGGGACTTACTAAACCTGAACCGTTGATCAACGTCTTCTGCATTTGCTTCAAAATCATCATGCTTTTGCTTGCATCTCTCTCTTGCATGATTTCACATTTGAGAAAAAGGTTCTTTGACTTGGACTTTGTAGGACACGGTCAAAAGAGTTTGTATTACATATAAATTTCACAATGGCGAAAGTTCTTGAGAGTGTATAATATGCTACTAAGCTACTTTTCCATATTATATGCTTAATTTCACATTAATAACTGACGCCACGAGGTGAAGTTATTGGCAAAGTTAGCAGCAAAAGTAGGCAATTAATAGAACCAACTTGTTATAAAAATGCTCTTTCGATACTTCATATAATACTGCAAAAATCCTATTAGTTCTTATTTACCCAATTATCTTTGAAAACCCCAAGACTCGTCTCTTGCCGTTCACCTCAATTTTGAGACAATTTTCCAGACACGGCAAGTAAAAACTAGGAATAAAGCTCCCTGCGTCTAGTCGGTAATTATTGGAAAACAAATATCTACCGTTTTTATGGTATCCTGGCTTTTAATCTGTCTTTGTTTGGTAGTTTCTTTAATTTTAAGTCTACAACTACTGCGGCAATAACGTAATATCTCCCCAGGTAAATGTCTGTCCGTACTCCGTAGTTCTTCGTTCGTTTTAGTCCTACACTGTGCTGAAGAAGTTTGTGTGTTTTTTATTTACTCATTTGGATCTTCTGTAGTTGTCAATTTTTTCTCGATTACTGAAGTCATTTTAACATTCTAGAAGCACACATTAAAGAAAAGATGATGATAGTCCACGTCCATAAGATCTTTATCGACATTGACTATTTTGTGAAGTTAGCAAGTAAGTCGAAAGAATATTTTAATGACTTGATAAATTAACATAGTTTTTTCAACCATGAAAACAAAGGCAAAATATCTCTCCTTTATTAAAGCCAATTACAACGACACTTTAAACACAGTTGCTGTGGAATACCGATTAATAATTATAATGAATGCTTCTCAGATTCCTAACATTAGTCCAGCTTACCTCATTGCCTTTGCTTTTTGGCATGCTATCAAGAATGTCACCTCAATTCTAATTACTATTAACACAATAGGCTGATTGTCATTATGTATTAGTTAGCAATAGTAGAGCTTAGGTATCCCTGTGGTATAGGTCACTAAATATTTTCTGTGTGCGACGTGTCGACACGGTTCGATCCACGCGTACACAAGCATTTGTGTTAACGAAGGGTTGTTTAGTCTGGGTGAGCTTTCGTATTTGGATGTTAGTGAAATTTCTCGTTCGAGGATTTAATTTCCTAAGATGAGGAATTAAAAAAAATACTAAGGAAGGATTTTTGAAAGTCCTTTTTAGAGAGGAAAGAGAGAGTGCAGTATATAAAATTGCCGTTTAAAAAGGATTCAAATAAAATTCAGCATGAAAGTGCTCTATTGATAGTCGTGAAACATTTGTAAAATATTTATTCGAAAACAATCTTCATTGAAAACTCCCCTCTCTTTAGTTCCCGGTAGGATAAATATTCTGAGTTAGATAAAATGAATTATTTGTGTTCTAAAGTTTCTAATCATAATTAAAACTTCAAAACCATTCCGTGTGGCGTGCCCATGTGGACAAAAATCTCAATATTTCCAAAAGAAAACGAAAATAAAAAAACACTCGGACAAAGTCGCGGGCAAGAGCGAGTGAGTAATTAATAAAAATAAGTAAAATAACATTTAACTACTAAACAAAACTTGACTACAATGATTACCTACATAATTCACAACTCGCTAAAGTCTCTCAGCGTTCTCGGTACATCGCGACTCACATAGTAGCAATGACCTCTTATCAGTGCCGTGACTGCTATCATTGTATCGTAAATATTGCGCGATTGCACGCTATGTAACCTTGGGATGTTGTTGACTGATTCACATCTTATTTCCGCCATTTTTGTCACGTGGTTGTATGTTTGTGTCTCCAGATCTGGGTGGATTTTTCTTGGTTTTTCATTTGGAATTTAGATGTTTAATAATTTGGACAATTAGACTGTATGGATGGCCGATTGGTAAAAGTCATTACGCCAAACCCACTGTGAGCGATGTGTTCGGGGGTCAGCTTCTCGCGCAGGACAAGCGTTATTAAGTTCGACAAATGCTTGCTCCGAGTCTGAGTTATGGTCTTGTCACTTGAAAGTTTGTAAATGCAGGTTTGCTATTTGTTTCAACAAATCGAATTTATTGAAATATTTTTTTTTAATCTCGAAGGAAATAATATTATTTTTATCCAAATCGCAGATCGCAGGAATAAAAGGCTAACGCTAAAAATCTAACTTGTGTTGATAATAATTTATGCATAATAAATTCTATTGCTATGTCTATCCCAACCAGTTGTGGAAGCAAGACCTAACACTACAGGACGTAGAGTAATATCTCTTTTCCACACCTGCAGTCTCACTTTAACAAGTGGTAGGCTTGCAATAACACATGCCTACTATGGTCTATGACTAACAAAGGTGTTTGTAACAGTTATAATGTTTTATACAATGGATTACATCATCTAATTCAATTCGCATCGCGTCCATCCTGTATAAGTTAACTTTGTCCTAATATTTATAAAAAACCTTATCTACGAAGCAGCCATTTAACTATTCGAATTAGGATTTGAAATGGAGAAGTTTAGTTTTTGGACAATGCTTTTAGAGTATGATAATACTGTAATCTGTGTTGTGGATATAAGATCGGTAGTCGTTTTCTGAATTTTTGTGGGTAACTGAATTTGTTGAAAAGCCAGTTTTAACTAAGGTTAGGTAGAATCATTAGACAACACCTGTGGTATTGTAAAGCATAGTTGATTGAATCCATTATACGTTTTCATTAATTTTTAATTATTTATTTAAAACGGTTTATACTCGCGAATTTATTGAGAAAGCTCGACTAGCTGACGCGACGATAGGATCGCCCGTCAATCTCCCTATTATATTAATTATCTTATTTTGTAAAAGAACAATATCCAAATAATGTAGTAGACAGGAGTTTCTAGAAATTCTTGGAGGATTATATTCTCATAGTCAACCATTTTGTCTGCCACTCCTAGGTGCCTGTACTACAGCTGATAATAATAAAAAAAAATACGAGTACATGAATATATTTAAAATACACACATCGACTGCTCAAAGCACGGACGGGCTCAAGTGTTATTCAGGGATGCTCTGCACCAATTAAACTAGTACTCGACAGCGAATGCGGACAGTCGTAGGGATATTACGTACCTCCAATTTGCGAGAACAAAGCAATAGCAAACATTTTGCGTTATTTACAGCGTACTGATACTGATATTTATTGACATCGACAAATTTTATATCGATCCTGGGCCATATGGATAGTACGAAAATTAAAAGCGGGGCTTCGTTTTCGAAGAATAGGAAAGGATTAGGAAGGCCAATCTCGATTAAGTTACGTTCTTTTTCTCATTCTTTTCTTATGGTTGTTGTACAGTCAGGTAAGGCCACTGACATGGTTTTAACACACCCCTTTAAGCAAGTGATTATTACCTCCAATAGACACATGAATTTAAAGATTCGACAGTGCAACGGTCATACGACTTAAAGTTACGTGAGATAAAGAAAATTTGTACATTCGGCTTGTTGCCGCATTGTATCCGCAAGTTAGGTAATAACTGCCGAGCTGTCTGGACCCAGCTGTATTGCTATTTGCTCGGAATCACGAAGCGAACGGAATAAATTGGTTTTACGGTAGACGTACGTCGGGAACGTGGGGTATGGAAGTACGTGGTCAGTCGGTCGGCGCCAATAGCACGGAAATGCGGGTAGGTGTGATTTGAGGCGGTATGCTGTATGTTATATTACTTATAGCAGACGGTGTTTGTCTGAAAATCTCCTTGGAACTCGCATGGAACTTGTTTTGAGCAATATTTCTAGTAATTAGTAGGTAGTATTGTTTTGTGGCACGGAGAAAAACTTTGTCCTTGTCCAGAGAATGTTATGCTGCTTGGGATAGTGGTAAAGTCAAATAATCTTTATGGATTCCAAAATAGCTTACTTAAAATAAAACCGCTTTTTCACCAAAGATCGAACTAGAAAAATATAATAAAAGCACTACTAATCCAAAACGCAAACTTGACAAGTCAAAAAACACGTGTCCCTTTCGCCAACCTAACCCTTCTCGTTTTACGAGGGTTCGATTTGAACCCACGACCTTTGTGTGCCAACCCTTGGTTATACACGTATTACTTACACGGAACTTACGGAATATTTTAGACCCGAATATACCCCTGTTTTTACGCGAGTGCTATGTGTCAAACTCTTACTGACTAAACCTGAAACGCCGTGCAACGTCGCGAAATAACCGAATTTGGTAAGTGCTGGGCAATGTATAGAAAGAAAAAAGAAGGAAATGTGTTTGACAGAATGTAGTACAATTAAGCTTGAACTGAGTCAAGGTGTCTGTGTGCATGTGACTTGAATGTTTGTAAAACTCCTCGCGAAGCAAGGATTAAATTCCTTAATGTGGGATTCGTTTTAAGGTCGGTGTAATTAAAAAGTCTAGTCTGCAAAAACATTTGTCATAATTTTTTTTACCAAGACTTAGCAGTTAAGAAGTTTTCAAAGATATTTGTACAAACTCAAACTTAAAGTCTATATCGTGTGGACCCGCCTTAAGATTCTTGAGCCGGGTTAACAGTCACTTTATATTAATGTCATATTTTATCGAATATGATGACGTCTTTAAACCTTACTTACGTAAGCATTCTGCAGTTAGATTGATTGGGTTCATTCAATGGAGTCAGAAACAGATTTAAATGATAGGTACCGATCGTGTAAAAACTGTGTGAGCGTAAAAACTTAACCCTAATACCGATTCTGTCTCTCCGTTTACCACCAAGCCCTATCGCAGGAACTGTGATAGGATCCTGATTAATAAACGTTGTAAGTTATTACGGTCGAAAATTTGTGCCCAACAATGAGTTACAGCGCCATACTCATGTTACTGGTTTACTCAAGTCTGCAGTAAGATATCATATTGGATAATTAATTTATTGACAATTATAAAATTTTAATAGTAATCTCTAATCAAAAACGATAATTAGCTACATGTAAAATCTATCAATTCAATTGATTAATAATACTGTAACGTTCCTCCACTAATTAAATATCTGAAGTAATTATTTTAATTATTGACAACTTTTACCAAAAACAATGGAAAACCTCAAAAAGTTTCTGACAGCGGTGGGATTCGAACCCACGCCCTTTCGGACTGGTGCCTAAAACCAGCGCCTTAGACCGCTCGGCCACGCTGCCTATGTTTAGTATGGCGAAATAACGGTCCATATATGAAAATTTGCTGAAATTCCCATAACGCGAGTTGCGATTCTGAAATTGTCTATCAAGTATGAAAACTTGATATTTATCGGTTAATCAATATTTAATCATTTTTTTTTATACAATACATTGTGTGTGTATTGTGTCACGTATATTCAAAGAACAATTTCAATGAGTAATTGTTCAAGGTTATATTTTTTTTACAGTGAATTTTAATGTGTAATTAGATTTATTAATGTTCTTTAATAAATAAACTATAAAAAACTTAGAGAATAATCAAATTTTTTTAACTTTAAATACCTACTAAATATTAAAAAAAAACTTGTGATGACGCTGATTTTGACGTTGACTACTGGACTTTTTGGTCAAAAAATCTTCCCGTCTGTTTTTTCTTCAACTCAAATAAATTAGTTTTAGTGTAATAAAAAAAAATCGTTTTTCGCACGTTTTTATACACTCACTTTCTTGTTTGTTTGTCGTTCGGGTTGGATTTTTGCAACTCAATTTTGAGGCACTTCCCGATAAGCTACCAGGCTGAAATTTTCAGGGTACCTTCCAACCCGATGATAATGCGATGTACAACAACAAAAATGGCTGTACCGATTCTGATAAAATTTGATTAAATAGCGAGGGCTGTTTCGAAGTGGCTCTGGTTAGAGTATTCTGGAAGGACTTGGTTGACGCCTTTGCACAGCCGTGATACATAGACTAGATAAAAAATAACCTAATATTTGTATGACCTTGACTTTCCCAGTTCCATACACACATTACGTAATACATAATTGTATGTAATGAGTACTGTATGGCCATTGAACTGCTGTGCTCGTTCATTCTTGATTGATCGCCAAATATTTCAGTGACGTATCAATTTGAACTATTGACTCGTAATTATAATTAAAATAACTGTGTCATTGTATCGTGAAACGATTATTTTTATGAATAGTATTTTAGATCTTTTCTAATAAAGTTTTTTTTTTTATTTAAAACCGACTTCCAAAAGGAGGTTCTCAATTCGACGGCTTTTTTTCATGTTTGTTATCTCAGAACTTTGGACTAAATGTACCGATTTTGTTAATTATTTTAACTAGAAATAACACAACTACAGCAAAGTAGCTAAATGGGTACATAAACATACAAAAAAAGTGCAAAATTCTGGCGACTTCAATTAAAAAATTCTGAGCCAAACTTGAGCATATTTATTCGGACAAAATTACAACTATGTCAAGTAAATTAAAAAAGAATCAACAAAGTTGTTCATCTAGTCTAAAGTTCTAAAACAACAAATAGACATATAATGAAAAATAAGGAAATACAGACGAATGGACAACCTCAGTTTTAAAGTCCTTTAAATATAAAATACAAAATATATTAAACAGGATATGTTAAAATGACGCAAAATATAATTGAATCGTAATTTGGACGTTCGTCCCCTTAATTGCAAACGACGCGGAAATATTTAATATTTACGCCATAATTCATATTGAAGAGGGGTCGGTTGTGGGCTACATAGATGTAGATAGCTGGATGTGGTTGTTATAAACTAGATGTGTCAACAATATAGATTGGAGTGATTATGATAAGTTATTGTTGTGATTAAAATGGGCTGAGAACCAGATTAGGATAAAATTATTTGAAAGATGATCATTACCATCAGCCCATATTCGTCGACTGCTGGACATAGGCCTCTCCAATTGCAAGCCATCGATATCTATCTTCTCCTCGCATCCAGCTCGTGCCAGTCATCTTGCGCAGATCATCACTTCTCCACGCCTGAGGTACCAATTAACAATCTTCTTAATAAATAAAAGCCATTTAAGTATGAGCCGGATTTACGACACTGGAATCCGAAAGTTTCAAAATACATATGTGAATTGTAAATGTAGTAAATTTGGTTTTAAATGTTTGAGCTACGAAACTCTTAGTCATAAACTAACCCAGACAGTCCCGGCGACTTCAATAATAATATTTTTATATTAATTTCATAGAAGTTGGTAGATGAGTTTACATAAATGGCAAATACTAATACTAACCCACTTAAGTGGCTTCTTTACTGTAACATTTTAAAGGTGCCTTAAAAACGGCCTACTATAAGAAATGTTGATTTCATAAAACCAGCTCTTAAAGGTCTCGCTTCTGCTCCCAAAGCCCGTCCGAAATTGGTAAAGTTTGACCATAAAATTTCAATATCATACCTTCCTTAAATCTTGGAAAAGAGTACAACTAAAAATGAAAATGTATTGATGTAATCGAACGATACGCAGTGACGCGTCTAGCGACCCTAGATCTACCCCATATCACCCCATGGTCACCCCACAGGGGGTTGTATGAGCGTACGGCTTCATTCATAGCGCGATCCGTCTGCAAAACCTAGGGTTGTCAGGTTTATAATTATAATTCGACTGCACAGTGCACGGATAGCTGAGTGGTATAGATCACAACGCCAAACCCACTGTTCGCAATGTGCCGTGGTTTCCATCCCCGCGTAGTACAAAGCATCTGGAGTTCTCCGCATACTTGTTTTCTGAGGCTGGGTATCTTATCCATGTGACTTGAATATTTTTGATACCTTCCCGACATAATGATGAAATCACTGTTCTGTAGCCCTGTAGTTAGCTATGCTTATTGTGGCTTCTAGCATTAAAAAATGTCAAATCACACGTTAAGAGTCGGCAATGCCTCTCCGCCTTTCCCAAAGTGGTAAAGGACATTGAGTCATCCCTAATCTACCAGAGTGCTTGGATACTGCTGTACAATCTCTTGGAGGTTCAATACCCATAAAGGCACGCATAGATGGATACTAAATTCGTCAGCTATTTAAAATTTAAGACTAAAATGTAGTATTTGTGTTTTTTTTTACCGTTATAAATGTGTTGAAGTAAGTATATTTGTTGAAGATAACTAACCGAATTTTCTTTCCTAAATTCATTTTACGGGCACTATGCGACCGCGCTGTACAAACTACGTCAACAGTCAACCCTAAAACACCCCTTGTTTCAACCCCACGTTTCGACCCCGCCATTTCAACCCCCCGTCTGCCAATCAATACATTACGCAATCGTCTAGGGTTGCAGGTTCAGTTTTTATTGTAATAGCCGTTTTTGTTAAGTTCAAGGTTGTGTGCGACTTGGAATATTTCAGCCGTTTTTCATGGTATTTGTTTAACTAATAGGTTCTATTTTTAGATATATATTTTTTTCTATTTTGGACGGCAATCAGACAAGGTATTTTTTTTGGGTTTCTTTTAAATATTGCTATGAATTAGTAAGCTGCTAGTATTTTATTTATTTATTGTAAATGCGATTCTATTAAACGACTCTCTTATGATTTCTTGACAAACGAAACTATGATGATGGATACTTGAATAAACTTACTAAGATGCAAAATAAGTTTGCTTCATATATAGCGTAAAGCGTGAACATTTTATCTATCTAGATTATCAGGTTCATGGGTAACTTTTTCATGATAGACAGACATGCAAAGGAGTTTTATAAATCCTTTGAATGTGGACCATTCAAATATAACACAGAAATATCTGACCACGTTCACTTCTTCACCAGACTTAAGAGCTCTGATCTCTTCACATTGTAATGACAGCAGATGCCGCGTCAGCTCATGATTAAGGACTCCGGTTGGGTCCGAAACTAGTCGGGCACTCCCGATCTATACGCGTGAGTAAACCGTTACATCATTTAATAACGTTGTATAAACTTCATGTACATTCGTGTATACTCGTGTAAATTCGGCTAAGTATCAATTGCGACGCCATATTGATAATTATGACAGCTGTTTGTTTCGTAATCCACATTATGACAATGTTTAAACATCTGTTAAGGATTTGTCTCGGAGCGGAATAATTTTGAGCTAGGATTATTGTGAATATTAATTGGGTATGAACAGTGGATTATGTTTAGTCAGTTTCATTTTACGTAGAATGTAGAACGGTTTTTGGCATTCTCGATAATTGATAATTCTGATTTACAATTGTTTCCTGAGATAATTTTAAGATAAACATACCGTTTTGATGCAGTGTGAAAAACCAGCTATGTGACCTTTCATTTCGAATGTTTTTTTTTCATTTGTAGATCTTGATTTTGAACTAGTCTCCCAATTTTCACCTGAGCGTGAAATTAAGGACGGGCATGGGGCTCAAAATTCACCAAATAATAATATAAGTCAAATGTTTTGTGAAACTTCATGCCTTTAAATCCTTGAGATGGTTTCCGAAATCAAAGATATAGTGTTTAAATAAAAACGCAGCCCTAGCTAGAGGGAGACGAAAACTGAGTAGAGAAACCATCACCGTTCCATTGAAAAAAAAAAAAATTAAAAAAAAAATCCGAGAATCCGATTCAGCCGCAATGTAATCGAACTCGGTCTAGACTCAGTCTGGACTCGGTCTGAAGGGGACGACATTGCCTCTAGTTATTAAACGTTAGATATAACCTTGATAGGTCTTTACCCTGGTGTCTCGTTATTTTCATCTGATTTTATGTCTAGACTCAGCGTAGACTTGTCCTGTGTATATGTCATTGACGTTAGAGAGGTTCGGTGCAGAATCTCTTCTGTAATATAAATAGCTTTTTAACTCTATTCTTGACCTTTGTATTTTGTACCTATGATCCGTAATAAATAAATCTGAATCTAGCACGGATTTTTCTATATCCTTCGTTTAGTTTGATAATTAATAATGGATATTTATTTGATCTTTTGTCCCGTAAATATAAATTGTTTCAATTATAGTGAATGCAGCTAACGCGTGACGTCACTTCTCTGTAAATTTTGCGATATCGTTACGTCATAAGCCACTTCTTCGAAATTTGAAATCAGGTTATCTTTGTCAATTTACGTTACTTAGATGAAGGTAAAAAATACGTGTCTAATATTTGAACTTTTACTAATTAACCGATGGTTTTTTTTTTTAACTTTTGATCCTCACTCATCATATTCATCAGTTTTATCATTCCGTTAGGCACAAAGTTCAAATATTCATCATTTTTTTTATTTTTAATCATAATGAGTAGTATGATAGTATTATTCAACGTATATTCTTCAACACTATAGGAGGTCCGTCCTCACATCCAGCAGTAATAAGCAAAGCTCGAGTCAATGACTTAATAAATCCAAAATCCATTTCCTACCATCAATACTTTCTCAAAAGATTATACCAAGTTATCTGTCTCTAATCTAACGATAGATAAACGTTGATAACCTTTTGACGTCATCAGCCATCGACACAAAGGTCTTGCAGCACCCTCGTCTCGGCTATATGTCTAGAGGTGAAAGGTCAAGATTTGGCACGTGTCAGATCTCTATAAGAGTTAAGTTCATCACTATCCTACTTATAATTAAGTGGGTGTTCAAAACGTATGGTCAAACGATTGTGAACCTAAGTGGTTTTTACCAGCGACTTAGCGACTTGAAGTCTCTTCAAGTTATATCTTAGGGAGCATTGAAATTTTTATTATATTGTAAAGTTACTTGAATATAATGAATACCTGATAAATCTCTAAAGCAATATATTTGCATATTCCTTTTGTAATTTTTTTCATACTTCCCCGTAATATTTTCATACATTCATTTTCCTTATAATGCCTTCTCGAACAAGGTGTGTTTGACAGACAACGCATCACATTTTCATATTAGACTTCCGTATTTGTGTAATATGACAAGGTATCATCATACACTGATATTATAAAGAGGTAAAGTTTCTGAGGTAGTCACGTCAGGGAGGAATTAATGTTAGGAGCAACTAAAACGATTTTGGATTTTTTCTTCAATAGAAAGTCTCATTATTTGTGAGTGTCACGGTTGGATGTGGGTCAGCTGGTGAACATAATTCCGTGCTAATTACGGTAACAGCAGCCTTATTCATTCTTTTTAGAGGCTTCATAAGTACTTTGAACTTAGGCCTTCAGGGCTGCAAGTACAAAATTATAATCGTCTTAAAAAATACACAATACGAGGCAAATTTAAAATGATTGATGTGGGCTAATGGCAAAAGACCGGTGTGCAGTAGGTTGAGTATTCCTGGATTAGTGTTTGTAGAATTGCAACACATTGCCATACACCGACACAAAAACGCTGATGACGTAGCACGGCGGTTCAGGTTTAGTCAGTAAGAGTCTGACACTACTCGCTACCTCCCCCGAGAGACGAGTCTAGCCGAGTTAGACTATTTTCCAAGCCCGGCTAAGGTTTTAATTAACTCTATACACATTAGTTATAAGCTTTAATATATTATCATATAAGGTTTCATATATCACCATCCTTTTACAACTCATATTTAATTTGGACGATTCCCAGTATCAGGGTATTTGATATTTAAATAAAAGATAGACGAAGGTCAGGATCCCTTTTGACATTGAGAAGGTCTCGACCTTGATTTGACGTAAACTCTGAATATGAAAGGTCTCATGTCATATTAAAGGTTTTGGAGGGATTTCAGTTTTCAATAGTACAGAATCCCTAGTCGACGAAAGGTGTTTATAATTTAATTTGCTGGATGTTTGGTCTAGTGGTAAGTGACTGACTGCTATACTAGAGGTCGTGGGTTCGATTCCCACTTAAGGTTTTGGCGATGATCTGGATCATTGATCTGTGTCTGAGTGTTTTCTGTGTTATTGTTTATTAATCAATTTATTATTAAAATTAACTGTTTCTTAGCGCGATTATGTCCTTTAGATATTACAAAGTAAATTATCAGTTGCTTAAAACCTGTGAAGGAAAACATTTTACGCATCTGACGCTTTAATTTCTAACTCCAGGTTGTACATCAGCTAAATAAAAAGAGAACGGAAGGACTATTTGTAAATCAGATTTGGACAGCAATCATTGCTTTGTCGATGAAAATTACAATATTTTAAGTGATGGTTGATTTGACACATTACATATCTATAGGCAGATAACAAAGTGCAATTTCTACAGAACTTGTCATTTTACTTATAAAATTCGTCAAGGATGCAACGGTAAAAGTAAACCAAATTGACGCATAATATCTAGGCATTATTTCTCACATTCCTTTAAGACAATTACCTGTGTGCATATTTGTAACTGACACCTAGTTAGCGACTCATTGCTATACCGTTGTCTTAACGATCGTTTTTCTTAGACATCGCTCTGTAATGTAAAGAATTCCAAGCTGGGTTTCTTGGTAGGAAATATGTTGTAAGTAAACAACATATAATATAATTCAAGGAAATGTTTTGGATAAAGATATGATTTTTGTATGTGTGGACGATGAAGCTAGAAATATCCAAATACTCTCCGTATTCCATTAGATAGATTTAATTTGAGATGAGTCGTGGCTAAGCTACATCTGCATAAGTTGATCGATCACTACAAGCTTAGCTCAATTAGTGTTAAGCTAAGCTTGACACGGTAGTTCCGTGAATAGGTGACCATCTATGTCAGAAAGAGTTTCAATAAACCCTTTTACAGTACCATTTTATTTTGGTCATATTGAATAGTACAGATTTCATATATCCTTATTTCATATATCCTTGTTTCAAATATTTTGTAGAGCCTCCATAGAAAGGTATCGTAAATAAAAAAATTAGTTACGGAACTACTAACGAATGCTGGGTAAAAAGCAAAAAATAAAAAATACTCAAAAAATTCCGAACCCGACAATATTAAATCCATACGAATCCATCGAAATATTTTTACTGAGTTAATAAAAAATACATTGCATATCAGTTTACCGTACCGATAAGAGAACGTATGCAAACTGTATGAAAAACCGGCTTCATAACTTTACCACCGGGTTTCAATACCCGGGTATAACGCAACAGTTTTCAATTGAAAACTTTGTTGCTTGTTGAATGTTTTATCCGGGTTTTATATCCTGTATATTCGAGTTTTTAGAAACGGGGTAATATGAACCTCATGTCTGCTAACATAGATGTGAATGAGGATGCATGTTCACGATGTGAAGCGATGTGTAGGGTATGACTGTACTCTGTACAGTTAGTAATACAAATCGAATGACGACCTATTTACAATGTGACAGTATTTTTCTGATCTCATGAAGTTCTTTTTTAAACAGTTTCCGCATTATATAATTTAATCCTTATGCCGCGTGGGGACAGAAACAGTCAAGTCACATGCACAAAGACACCCAGAATCGGAACAAGCGTTCAGACAAGATCACGAAAATACTTGTTCATAACACTGTATGAATTATGAATCACTGCTGCAATTCCATGGTGTACAATAAAGAATATTCTATTCTATTCTATTCTACACGGGGATCAAAGCCGCGTCGCGTACAATGGGTTTGGCGTGTCAATCACTCGACTATACGAGCAGTCTATAATAATGTAATAACTTACCGAATTAGCAATTTTAATTTGCAACTATTGGACAAATTAGTTGTCTTTTGTCATCAACATACACTATGTGACCCCCTATATAATTACTTTCCTTATTCTACATCACTCAAGGGATGTATCAGCAGATACCACATCAGAATAAGGTCATAAATTTTCAAACCCTAGCTTAGTCATAGTCCAACAATGTTTTTGAACTAAAATTGCATTAACACTCGCGCCTATTCAGTCAGGAAGTACATATAAGGTGGTGATGCAGGAAAGACCCTGATCACACTCCACTTGAAATACTAATGATGTTGTTTTAGGCTTGCTGCACACTTGATAGTTTTAAATATATACTTTATTCATCATATACTACAAATTATTATCAGTTTAGGTATTGGGAATAATCAAAATCTATTTATTTGATCTAGGCTACAACGTTGTACTTTTCGAACGTTAAAGGATCATTTTTGGTATAGACAGCACCCCGTTTCGCCCGCCTTTCGCCGCTTTTTAAGTTATCAAGCTTTGAATAAAGAACGCCAAAAGAAGCTCTATTGCTTACTATCACGCTGACACATGTTCTACTAGATTATACAAACTAATTACTTCCTACTACTATTATAAAGTTTGTAAGTATGGATGTATGGATGTTTGTTACTCTTTCACGTAAAAACTACTGAATTGAATGAAACTTTACCACAATATAGCTTATACATCAGAATAACACATATGCTACAATTTTTGAGGTTTCTAATTTGAGGTCGTAAAAAAACACATTTTTTGCGCTTACATTGCAAACGCTGACTGAATCCTACAAGATAGATAGAAGGCAGGTATAAATTATAACTTATATCTTCTAACCACGCGGACGAAGTCGCGGGCAACAGCTAGTACATGAATACATTAATAAACGCTGCAAAATAAAACTGTGTTTAAATAGTAGTGGGGTATCTGTCGAAAAGCCTTTTCGATCTATCCAGATTAAAGATAAACTTATTTTGCAAAAGATTGTGTCTGTGATCTCTTTTGCTTTCTTATAAATAAATCATTTTGTAAAATCAGTAAACGTTTAGATCTGTCTTTATATTTTCCAACTGTGTAGAATGAATGCCATTCAGTTATTTTCGATTTTTATCTCAAATCACGGTCGTTGCCTTAGTAATATTATCAAATCTTAAATGATAAGGTACTATCTAATCATATAATATTTTTCGTATATTGACACCAGTATTGGTCATTGAAAAAGATAAAGATAGACCTTCTGCGAAAATGTTGTAAATATGATTTTATGTATATTTACTACTAATTTAAATGCCTGATCTGAATCTTAGTGTCTTCAAATGTCCCACGACCCAAGGATTAAATTCCTTTGTCCCATATTTAAAGTATTTTTCATAATTTTATCCATGTGTAGACACCCTAACAAACAACAAATACTTAGTCGCGAATTACTAATGGTTAATTTTAATCAGCATATCACGTTTTGAATCGATATTACGTATAATGAAGTAGATTTTCATCGTTTCGTCTAAGGAATATTAATAACTATTCTATGCGGTAGTCTGAACTTTCAAATATACAAGTAATATTTAAGATGATATTTATGAGGAGCTCGTGGCTAAGCTATAACTGCGTAAGTGAATCGATTACTGGTTAAGCGACCCTTTATGTGGTTCGTCCGTAGATGGGTGACCATCTTTGTAATAACGAGTTCCTCTGTGTTTCGGAAAGCACGTTAAATTGTGGCTCTCGGCTATTATTCATACATCTTTAACAGTCGCTACAGAGGCAGTCAGAAGCTCGAAAGTCTGATAAACCAGTCTAACTAAGGGGTATTGTGTTGCCCAGGTAACAGGGTTGAGGAGGTCAGATAGGCAGTCGCTGCTTGAGTTGGGAAGCCTACCACAACCACCCAACGCAGAATGAACCAAACTGGAGTCTAATTATGGACAATCACCAAGTACAAGTGATATTTTTGGAATGGCATTGGTTTCATTTAATTAGCGGCCATTTATCCTTGCCTTGGTTTTCAATATTGTTGCCCGGTTTCGTTGCTCGTGCAGTTTCAGTTTCCATTGATTCTTTTGTTATCTCAATTTTCAATATTTTGTATTGCTTACATGACAAATCAGCTCTGATTGAGTCAGCTAAGTACCAGTATTTAACGAAGAGCCACGAGTTCCTCTAATCTACCTTCTTACTGACGATAAATCTTAGTTCAAAATCATACGTAACATAGTTAGGAAATCTGTATCAGAATGTTGTAATATATAGAGCATTTGGCCCAATACTTGGCACCAATTACATTCAGCTGAACTGTTCGCCGATGCAGTAAAGCGGCTCAAAATAACGTTATTACTCAATACTCAACTATTATTTGTGGTATCGGGCTCATTCATGAATGTCTAAAGCCCTTTGTACAAGAGGCAAAGTAACTTGGATTTGTCTACAACGATGTGTATTTAGATAGTCGAGTGGATTATAAAATGTTCCTAGATAGGACACTTGCGTACCTCTTTGCCAACGATACATTTTCTTTTTACTGTAGCATCTTATTTAATGATGATAACTTGCAAGCGACAGAGAAAAACAGCATGCATTAACGTTAACCCAGATTATATTAGAATATACTTTTGATTGTACATTGTAGAATTGCGGCATTGAGACTTCTTTGAACATATAGTGGTACCCCATGACCATGATTTCATCAAAACCATATATCCCTTCAATTTGATTAACTTGAATTGCTGACATGCTATAATATGGAAGTAAGCTTACGAGTACTCGCTTCCGTAGTTCGATAGCACTTCACCCTAACCGACGAGAGATAAAACTCAGGAACTGTGGTCTAACGTGTTCCCCGAAGCAAACCGCGTGGCATAACTTCCTGGCTACAAGCTACTAGCTACTAAGTCAGAATAAAATGTATTTTGTATTTGCATCATACTTTTGTGAATAAATGCCTAGACAGCGTATAATGATATTTTTTGACAAGTGAATGGCTATGAGACCCTTGACCGTCTAACACGAAACTTTTTAATTATTATTATTTGTATCCAAAACAGTGATTTATTTCCATTAATTGTTAAGTTTTCTTACCTAAGACTTACTTAATTAGTCGTAATCTTTAAACATCTGTATAACAATATCAAAAAATCTCTTTAGCCATCAAACTTATATTCGAGAAATATCTTTCCCAAACATTCAATCACTTCGATACTATATCGAACTAATTTGTCTTTCAAACTTTATCAAGGTTTATAGGTGACTGGCTATACGTCATACAAGAATATCTTTAACAAGCACATCTGTTTTCAACAAAAGGCTTGCAAGAATCTCCATGTTGCTCTCGAAAACATACAATAGTCGATCGAAAGGCTTCCCATCTTCATTGGACCTGAAACTCAGCGATAGGACCATGGAATATAGTCAAGTAGGGGAAGTGCCCCTAAACTGAACTGAAACCAGTGTCACCAAACTGAAGCACTGTTTGATTCTCGTAGCTCGTGATCGTCTATCGTAAACGTAAAATATTAATCGTTGGTTCATTCATCTCAATGTCGTTTCACATGAACGCTATCGCAACAAGTTTTTGTATTCTTGGGACTCAGTTTTACTCTGACCAAAGTGTCAGATGCAATGGTTGATATTAATATTTTAATAGTTGTACGGAGTTCCTTGCCGGTTCTCCTCCATAAGAATGACACTTTGGATCCTTGTAACTAGAGTTATTATTGTAACGTTTTAAAAGTGCCTGGAAAACGAACTATTTAAAATGAAAACTTTTGAATTTGAATATCGGAGCGGTGTTGACTGAGTGCCACTTCCTTTGTCTTCTATATTCTACGTATGGAACTGTCCCGATTTATAGAAACAGAGCATCCGCTAAAAGCCTCGTGTCTCGTCCTATATCTGTGCCTAACTTCGAGAATCGATACTTCCGATACATGTGACAATAGGAACTGGGTCGCTGGAGTTTCTCGTTGTTGTGGTTTTAACTATAAAGAATGGAAACAAGACATAGGAAAGTTGATGGAGGTTTGTTAACGTATGAAGCTCAAAATTAGTGTTTTATTTAGTAGCACAGCAGCTTATAGTCATGTGAGGTTCTAGAGATAGCAACATGGCATAAGAAAAGGAAACTTAAAATGTTTGGGAATTAAATTACTTTTTCAAAGTGACGTGACTTTGACTTGTCACTTCATTTGAGGTATTCGTCAGCGTTAGCGCTCAGGGAAAAGTAATTTGTCTACATGACTAGTCCACGTAAGCTATCGATAAAGTATTAAGGTAGATAGAATATTCTTTATTGCACACCACACAAGTACAGGATTTTATACAAATGAATAGTTACATGGTGTCAAAATGGGCGATCTTATCGCTAAAAGCAGCAGTAAGGTAAAGGATGAAATGATCAATAATAAGCTTCCTCTCTCCTAAACTTATTTATTTGCTGTGCCCGACACGGTCCATATTATGATCTTATTATAAGTTTTACCCCCCTAAGAATACATGTAGAATGCAACAAAAGTATTGAGTTTTCGGAACGTATTTATCATTACCGAAAGCTGCAAAGCTTCGACAATTTTGTTCCAATATTTTTTGTTACCGATGTCTTTATTGACAATAAAGCTATGACTCACATTACATCAGTATTATTTATCAACGCCTGTGTATCTAAATTTAGCTCATTCGAGGAATCGCTAGGTCACTGCGGATCAAATATTGTAGATTGATTCGTAATAATAGCTTGTTCCTGTCTGACAACGGGGCAAAGGCCTCGCACTTGGAAGACACCACATTATAATAACTATTTTGATAGTATTATTTTTCTTTTCAGACAGGTTCCTTAAATAGGTTTAATTTAAATTAGAATTTCTTAAAGTATGTTATTATAAAAAATGTTTTAGTTGGTCCACCAGCTTTATTAAAGATGTTTGACTAAATTGAATGCTTTGGTTAAATACTAAACTTTTATCAACATTCCCATTCCAAAATGTTTGGTCCGTTTGAGAATATTTTTTGGTAAACATTGAACTTCATATCGTAATGTTGTGAGGAAAGTCAAAGCCAAAACGTGTCCCCTAGCGCAACAAACATCAAGGCCTGTATTATAGACTGGATTTTCTTTACAAAATAAAAGCTATCTATTTAGCGTCTTGCAAAGTAATTAGAGTGCAAATGGTCGACGTTTGCTGTCAATTATTAGTTTCAAGAACGCTCACCACTGTTTTTTGTTTCAGTGTGTGTTAGTCTTTGACTGTAATTTTTTTTTGACCATGATTCGGTCATTTCGATAAGTCAATTTGAGCATACCTCTCTTATCAAAAACCGCCATTGTCTTTTATTTTTTTTGTTTCCACTCAATTCGTGCCTTTAGACAGGGTATTTTACCCTTTCTTGTTCTTCTCAATCCAGGCTACAATAATAGAGGTCTGACAAATACCCTCTATGAAACTTGGATTCATGCCAACAGTTGTCCAACACTATATAAATTCACTACCCTTAAGTGACGCTGCAGATAAAGTTGCTGATATATGACCATCCTTTTCCCCACTCTTGTTTATTTAGGTGACATTTATCGACAGAGTAGCAAACAAGTTTATCCTTGAGTGACGTTCAATTTGAGTACATAATACATAACAGTAGCTAAAGGCTCTTGCTGTTGTAAATATTTTCTTGATATTCGGGGTTGTTAGGGTTCCGTAAGGGAATGGAACCTCATTACTGAGGCACCGTTGTCTGTCATAAGACTGCGTGTTTGGCATCGCATTTTTTGTCGCCGCTAAAAATGAAGGTCGAGGCTAAGCTACGATTGTTGCGGCCATAAATATGTTTAGTGAAAAATCGATTTGGTTCTTTTTAGGCTATTTTTACGGAACCCTCAATATTGCGAGTCCAACTCGTATTTGATGGGTTATTTGCACTGGTCTAACATTCGAATGTCAACGGAATGGACAAATGAATTAATGAATAGTTTTTTACTTATAACAAACATATTCAATTATGTTTAGTTGGAAAGGAAAATTGTAACAGTTACGATATGTCTTGCTGCCAAAATGAAACATACTCATTAGGTTATTTTAAATTTATAATTACATATTTTGAACACATAAATCTAAAATTCGTAGACTTAAGTGCTAATAAAGTTAATACAGCCATATAAAGTTCTAGATCCTTCTTATCATTATAAAAGCTTTAATTAAAAGCTACACATAAGAGTCCATTTTTAGTAGTACCATTCCTAAGACAGTGTTCGTTTTGTCTTCGTATCTCCGATATGGACCAATAGCGATGGAAGCCATCAACTAAAAGCCCAGTGTCCTATTTCGTCCGAAATCGGTCACTAAAATATTAGAGCTGTCCGAATAATGACAGCAGACTTGGAATATTTGAAGGATAGATTCAGATTTAGGTTTGTTCTGAGAGTAATGTTTAAAGATTTGTTTCTGTGTTCTTGTTAAAGTAATTAGTGTGATTTCAGTTGTTTGTGTCTGGGTGTAAAGCTGTTGATTGTATTTGGCGATGGTTTTAATAGGTATAGAGGTGGAAATGCATGTATTTTAGTAAACGATGAAACTAATCTATGGAATAGAACTAGAAGTACTTGGGTATATGTAGTGGAATATGTAGTATTTATTCTTATCTGTGAAGATCCTTATTTAGATTATCTCTTTCGGATACTAAAAAATCGCTTGAATTTAAAATGCTATCAAAGGTCCTTCTGTCGATGTTTTCACAAAGACGCCATCTTAAATTTGCTTGAAAATACCTTGCATACAGTATTCAAATAAAAAAATCGGTGTGTTCAGCTTACGAAGATAAATAATTTCTATTCATCCGGATACTGACTCATGTAGATTTTATGCTTCGGAAGATAATAAACAACATACAATTTTATGATATGAATCCTGTATAATTTAGCGAATTTGGTGATCTGCCAGATCTGCACCAATTTTAGTATTCATTGCCTATTTTATTGAGGCTCTTAAAGATTTTACTGGGTAAGGATTAGCAGAATTCGGTCTCACTTGTTTTTTTTTTTTTTTTGTGAATAAACTACTAGCGTTTTCCCGCGTCTGAACATTTGATATCAGTGCTGCAATGACTAAACCGTCATTCTGACGTGGCCAAATAAAAGTCCATTTGTTATCCGAAGTGTCAGCTATCCATACGAAATTTCATTTTAATTGGTCTAGTCGTTTGAGCATGCACGGTAACAAACATCCATACATCTTTAAAAACTTTCGCTTAAATAATATAAGTAGGATAAACTCAGATTTGTTTTACGAAGACATTCTCATTTTCTTGGCTTATGATGTATCTTTTTATCTCAAAGAACTTTTAGATAAGTTTCTTTGAGATAAAGCCGTCGATGTTCGTGAGCTGCATTGCAGATGCAATGCGGGTTTGTGACAGCCTCTTGTAAAGTCTGCTACATACGTAACCTATTAGATTGAAGTGTTAATTATTGATCTATTGCTGAAATTATCATTTTCTGAGCGCCACTCCTAGCCTTACCAAATGCAGTTAAATATTGTGTTTAAAAAAATGTCCAAAATTTTTGTAACAATAAATTCTGTAGTCAAATACGCGGGGCGCACGTGGCCGGAACTTGCACAAAATAGAGAAGTGTAGAAGAGTAAGGGGGAGGCCTTTGCCTAGCAGTGGGAGCTAAAGCAGACTAAATAAAATAAAAAAAATCTCTTGTAAGGATGTGTGGTGTCCCTTGGGGAGCTTACTGTGTCCTGTATCCAAAAAGTGAAAACGGAACCCTATTACTAAGGATCCGCTGTCTATCTTTCTGTCTGTATTCTCGCCTCCTGTCTGTTCAGCCGTCATAACTAGATACGAAGTTGTCAGTGATTTTTGTTGCGCTTCACAAGAATCCGTTGATACGCTTATAAACTTGAGTGCAAAGCATTTTTTGTTCTTTATTTAGCCTATTTGTACATGTCTCAGAGTCGTGCATCCGACTCGTACCTGAACATTTTTCCGACTTCGCAATAGATGTTCTTTTTCTCTTAATAAATGTAAGTTCCACATTTATCTACCTCATAAATTTTCAACGAAGCTTCAAAGTTTGTAATGTTAACATCAATTATGATGTAAGTCTTTATTATTTTGGAACTTTCGAACTTAAAATGATAGCAATACTTTCACAGAGAGCTTGAGGGCTTTGTATTTGAGCAATTAATATACAAGGACCCTCCAGAGAACTATAATTATGATGTCAGGGCCCAAGATAAGTTCGTTTCGCTGCCAATTTTCTGTAACGACCCCTAAGAAGAGGGTTCAGTATTGATTTGTTTGTATCACTTGTTCTTGCCTTTTGGGACGAAAGTTTCCAAGTTTTTGGAGCTAACAAAGTATTGTTTATGGATGATTTGATGTATTGATTTCATATTGTTTTTGGGTATGGGATCTTTTGTGTTGGTTATATTTTGCTTGAAGTGTTACGTATTAGAGACGTTAATTATTGTGACAGTCTATGTTAAAATACAATGAGATGTTATGGCTTTAATCGTTTATTAGCATTCTAATGTAGTGATTCGATTCCTGCCTAGGGCAAATGTTCGTATGATTATCACTCATTTGTGCTGCGTGTATTTTTGTTGTATATGTGTCTAGAAACATATATGTTATCTAGTCTCAGCGAACGCTTTGCCAAGTTTGGAGTTAGATGAAGTAAATATGCCTATATGTGTAACTTTAGAATCTTTCGCTTTCATTATCGTTTTTAATATTTGCCCCGATCATACAAACTTACACATGCTTCGATCATTTAGATGAACACCTTTGTATGTTAATTAACCCTTTTTTTTACAAATCGCTGTGCTCGCCAAAAAATCTTCGGTGAAGGTTTTACTCAAAACAGAAAACCTCATTTCTCAGAACAAGGTGGATCATGCCTTCCCAAAACGAAAGAAAACCTATCTATCAGTATACGACGTTAAGATAACAAAGGCTTTAATAGAAAACCTTACGCAATTTAAATAACATCGTCCAAATAACATTTTTTATGCTGGATCACGTCCCCAACTTTGTTTTCTTGGCAAAAACTTAATATTTTCCCGGTTTTAGGGATCCGTACTTAGTGGGTTAATACGCAACCCTTTTTCGCAACCCAACACTACGGATCCGCTGTTTGGCCATCTATCTGTCATCTCCAATAGACAGTTAAAATTTTAAGAAATTATTTTATGTTACCGCTAAAACAATTAATTATACGTACTACGTATTACGTACGTAAAAAAATAATAATCGTGCCTAGGGGTATTTTACGTCGGATACATGAACTGGGCTGCTTTTGTAAGACGACTAAAAATCACGGTGTATATTGCTGCTATTTTATTTATCGTCAGCGTTTTTATATTAGAACGGAACCCTCACTGTTGTGAGATCGACTCTCATTGGAACCTTTTTTCCCAAGTTTTAGTATGATTTCGGAACGTGGCAACACGGTTGTTGGGACGTGACCAGGGGTCTTAAATACCCCCCGCTTGTACAACTTGTGTCCGGGAATTGAGTCCACCATTTTGTCTTGGATTTTGAAGGTCGCTCCCGAGGAAAATTGGGAATGTGTGTCAAGGTCCTTCGTGGATGATTTACACCTTTTTAGAGGACAAAAGTGTTGTAAAATTGTAATAATGAAATGAATAAAAAGTGAAAAGAATCGGATGTCACGTTGAGGGAAATGAAGATATTGTATTGATCGAAAAGATTTACATCGTGAGAACTTTTTTTATTGGCCTCGAGTTTAAGCTACAAATAAAAGTCCAGGCAAACCAAGGATAAAAATGCATCAGTTTAGCAATTGCATGCAGGCGCACTTGCTACACTGATGCTTAACAGTTCTTTTTTTTAATCTTACCTAATTTAACAGGAAATTCTACATTATTTTCTCAACCATTAAACTAATTAATGCATATATTATTGTCATATTAGTAAATTTTGCTTTTAAAATCAAAATTTATCCTATAACAATTTTAATTGTGTAACCTATTTAAATCGATAATCCGTGTTTCCACACAGCCATCCATTTTACTTTTTGATTTTGAACTAAGGCCCTCCGTTCATACCCACATCTTCTTTTACCACAAAGAGGAGTGTAACATACATTCTAAATTAAGGAAACTACTTTCATCTCATTCAGAAGACGAACAGCTTCCGTCGGGAGCAATGAATTTATCATTGTTCCAGGAATTATGGACGTTTTTAGGGCGAGCACTTTGAGTATGAATGTGACTAGGTTTACTTTCATACTGTTATGTACAACTCACTGTGCAACACATATAGATGCACGAATAGTATAGTGGTAGAAGTCACCACGCCGAACCCAATAAGAGCAACGTGTCGAGAGGTCGTTTGATCCTCGCATATGACACTGTGTGATCCGTAAATGTTTTGAGTTTAGGCGTTTTCGTGCATGTGGCTTGAATGTTTGTGATTATATGTATTTATATTGCTTGATAAAAGTACGCCTTGGGCCATCACATCTATTATGACACCACTTCCAGATCCTCTTTATCTATAGTGTGCCTATTGATAAAGTACAAATAGATTAATTTTATCATCACAAATCAATTGATGATTTCCATCTGGAATGTTGTAAAAAAGGTACTTCTAACATAAAGTCTTACCTCGGTTCATGTGTAAATAATTGCTATTTAATAGGTATTCAACCTAGGTTCTAATCACAGTAATGTCTAGACCCAGGCATAATGTATCGAGGCGCCATCGCCGTGCCTGTGTGGGCGGCACTTAATTGATTGACGTCTTGCTTCATATTGTCATAAATGGTTAGTTAAAAGGTATGCTGTAATTGTTTAATTAAGGTTAGGTACCTAATGTTTGTTTAGCAAAGTATAACATTAAAGTAATTTACAAGTATGTTTTTTGCCTAACAATGTTTCGATTCAAAATGGATAGCCGAGTGGTTGAGGTCATCTCGCCAGATAGAAATGCTGATTAACTTCTGTAAATTATATTATCTATACTAATGTATAAAGCTGAAGAGTTTGTTGGTTTGAACGCGCTAATCGCAGGAACTATTGGTTCAAATCGAGCCAACACAAAATTCTTTTTGTGTTCAATAGATCATTCATCGAGGAAGATTTTAGGCTATAAACCATCACGCTGCGACTAATTGGAGCGAAGCTTCAATGGAAAATATGGAAAAAAACACGGTAGACAGAAATCATAACTTATATCTTCTAACCACGGGGACGAAGTCGCGGGCAACAGTTAGTTGTTATCATGGATTGGATAGACGTAGTTTTTGCGTTCTACGCTTTATTCATACTCCAACGCTACACTTGTTCTAATATACAGAGTGTTGCAAGAACAGATATTATGGTGTTAACTGACCAGCCAGGGCAGCCAGGCATTGAATATTAAGGCCCTTTACATAAAATAGGGCAACGTGTGTACTCTCTAGCTGTTGCCCGCGGGCCCGCCCGCTACATATCGAAAATGATATTAAGTAGTCCTCTCCATCGTATCCGGCGACAGTGAGTCAGACTACTTGTCTTGTATTTCGTGAGCCCTATGATGACTAGCAAAACCAAACGGTCGTGAATACCTGATCACATTGTGAACAGAAGGGCTGATGATCATCGTTGTACCTGTACATATAGGAAGGTTTCAGGCGACTATATGTGTAATGAGGTTCGTCTAAATCCGTTTAGTTGTTTTTGCGGCAAAGAGGAACAAAAATCCATACTTTCGTGTTTTGTATTGGTAGGATATTATATTTATTATTACACCTGAGATAGAGAGGAACTTCGTTTTGTTTAGAAGATTGTTTTCTTGTGTTTTTGACAATTCCGCTGGTACGGCAGGCATCGTCACTAATGGGCCACCCTGCGCTGTCTTCCCTTTGACGCACGAGTGAAACTGGTGAAAATAATAGTTGCACCAGTATGAACAGACAGGTAGGCGAAGTAGCTGCAAATAGAACAGCAGTGGGTGCTGAAAGAAAAAGATAATGTACAATAGAATTGATATAAAGTGTGAAAAAACAGGAAACGAAAGAATGCTTTAACGGTCACTATACTGCGAAAAGTACTATTTATTTTTACTACTAAATTGATGGCAATGTGTTAATTCGTTTTAATAGCTTTTATTCATTATTTTCCTCAAGATCTGATTGCCAAGCAAAAAGTATTAGAATCGTGTGCGATAGTTAATTGTTTATCTGTTATTTTTCTTACAAACAAGCTGATTATGACAACGGCAACGTTTTAATTATTTATATCTTATATGTTATCGTTTCCAAAATCGATGAAAGAAAATTGTGACGTTCAAAAAGTGCCAAAGTAATTAATCGCCAAACTTTCCCTTTATCTTTTTTTGGCCCAAATTCCATCAAATATGGTAAAGTAGTTTAGCTATCAACGCGGAACAAATTGACTTCCCATTTACAATCACTACTATAATAGTATGCGGGTGTAATAATCATGTTCTACGTAACCGAGCATCCCTGATAACATGTGATAATAACGTCGTTGAGCTGTCGACGCCGCTCTATAAATCAGGCGGCGCCGTCACAGCTGTCAGGGCCTGCTTATGCCCTGATGATAGTGATTTATGTGGTCGATACTCTCTCAGGTCCTGTGTACCGATGTGGCCTAGCTTGTGTAAGTGCAGAATGGAGCTCCGGATGTAGGGAGGAAATTTCGCTTTGAGGTAATCGATTTATTTGAGGATGAAAGATCCTTCTTCCTAGTAATATTAACGCGAAAGTTAGTATGGTTGCTCCTCTTTCAAAAACTACTGAACGGATTTAGACGAAACTAGACACAGATAGTCTATAATCTGGATTAATGAATGGAATAATGACAAATTTCGATTTCAAAACTAACTACGCCTTTTTATGCCTTAACCGCTGTTTTGCTTTGATTACCACTCAGCATTGCCATAGTTTTGCCCAGGTAACTTGGTTGAGGAGGTCGGACAGGCAGGCGCTCCTTGTAAAACACTGGTAACTAGCTGCATCCGGTTAGACTGGCAGCCGACCACAACGTAGTTGGGATTAGGCTAGGAGGATGATGTTTTCCGTTATCGACATCCACGCGGACAAAGTCTCTGAACAAAATATGAATAGTATTATTTTTCAAACGACCATTGTCTCTTTTTATAACCCCAACGTGACAAGGGATTTTTATCAGTAACTTGGTGAAATAGAGTTTGTTTTTCTTTGTACTGACTTATAATTGATTTTCTATTGCGATGGGTATTATTTTAGCAGGTTGTTATGATGTAATGTTATAGGAATAACAGCCACTGTTTTAGAATAGGCCTAATATAGAAGAAACCGATATTATTAATGAGTGTGTTGTATTTGAAGGGACCTTTCATAGGCTGTAGTCAATTTATTCAATTAAATATTGTAAACTAGCTGTTGGCCCACTACAGATCAAAAATGATCCCACGGAAACATGAAATCGGGATATAATCTATACTATGTGTTAATCCAGGTTAAAAACGATCTGTCTACAAAGTTTCGTCTAAACCTGTTCAGTGTTTTTTGCGTAAACGAGTAACAAACATTCATAAATACAAACTTTCGCGTTATGTTAGTACTGTGCCACTAGTGTAGGTAGGGGTCCATACATATGATCACCCATCAAACCAAAATTTATGCACGTTGCTTTACTTCAATTTTGATTTCGATTATTTGTTTTTTAGCACCAAAATAACTCGTCTGTGAAAATTGACTTGCCATCACGATTCATGAGATACAACCTGATGACATGGACAGACAGAGTAATCCCAGAAATAGGCATCCATTTTTAACTTTTGGGTACGGAACCGTAATCGCGCAGGGCCGTCCAATCAGTAACCTTTATTGAACCATCAGGGTTGCCACGTTAAGTACGGCTAGGCCGGTGAACGATAATGGAATCACCTTGAACCGTGACTCACCCGGATCTAGGATGGAAATGAGAACCCTAAAGGTGCGTTTAGATGGTGTCTCGCGAAATTGTCCCTTAAATATATTTATTTATTTATTCAACCAAAACTTACACAATTTTACAGGTACAAAATACAATAGAGGTGTGAATATTCTTCCAAAAAAATGTAATTTTGTAAAAAGTAATGATTGCAAATATTTTAATACCAGCCTATATGGGTCCCACTGCTGGGCACAGGCCTCTTCCCGTATACGGAAGGTTTGAGCATTGATCGCCACGCTAGCTCATTGCGGATTGGCGATTTCGGATGCCAAAATTTGGAGTCCAGGTTTCCTCACGATGTTTTTCTTTTCAGTACTCTGCCTGCGACACTTTTATTTATTTATTTATTTATTAGGTACACCAACAGCAATACATACAGAGAAGATATAAAAGATACATGATAAAATTACATTACTGGTATGTATGCCTATTACACTTGGTATGCTGCTAGGCTAACTAACAGTGTAGTCGATTATTCTTTAATTGAGTTTTTATCCCCATTCAATTTTACCGCGAAATCATTTTCAATTTGTAACGAGCAGAGTCGTCGACAACAGCTAGTTAATAATAGAAGATCACCATGATTTGGACAACGAAATTTGGACGCTGCACCTTCGTAGTCGGAACTTCTTGCGTCATTTCTAATTATACGGATAACTAAATCGCGTTTAGGACAGTATTTATGTGGTCTGAAAATCCTTTTTTCTGAGCCGAGGTATCTTGAATGTTTGCGATAGCCCCAAAACATTAGGATTAAATTCCTTACAGAAAATGTCGTTTTTAATTAAAAAAAACCTTTTATTACGTCATAGGTCTAGCGCAATCTGAACGCGCCTTTACATAATTGAAGCCCATGGCTTTGTTGCTTACTCCATTGTCAGGATCTATTGTGTTTTTAATTTCATATTACTGCCTCTATGGGATTTAAAGAGAGGCTTAATGTGGTCAGAGCTGGCCTATTTTCTTTACAATTGGGTCGTTATTTTTAATCGTTTTTTTTGTGAAAGGGTTAATTTACTTTAATGATTTTGTGTTTATTTCTGCAGAGATTTTCGTCTTTGTAGAAAGTACGACTGTTTGTATTATCGTTACTGGTTATTGATCGTGGCTCCGCCTGCGTTTAAATCGCCTGTCGAATTCACGATGTCAGAGAAATAGGGAGTTTTGCGAGATTTATCAATTGCTATTGATATTCAAGCGTCCGTACCCAAAGGAGCTTAGTAAAAGGGTTCTGTAACTAAGTGTCTGCTGTCTGTCCGATTGTCCTTCTGTACTGAGGGTCTACCACCAAGTCTTAAAGTAATATTATTATGGTTTGTGTGTTCTGAAAGTGCAATGCAAATACCTACAAGGCGGTTGACGGTATCTTCTTCCAGATCCCCAAAAATATTACCTTTAGACGTAGGTATCGTAAGATGTGTAGGTCTTTTGCGTCTCAAGAACCGTAATAGCTAGACAGCTGATTTTTTTCAGATTATGTATTTCTGTTACCTCTATAACAGCAGATGAAAATCCAGATAAATTTTTAATTTCTAATTTTTGTTTTTCTCAGTAAGGAACCGGTCTGTCGCCAGTTATTCGTAATTCTTCCTCAATACATTTTCGGCCTTAAATCAATTTGATTAACCAATAACTTAAATGTGATTTATTCACGCGTTTACCGACCTTCAAGCCCAGTTGATTCTAACAAGGTTATAATGACAGACCCATGTAAATTAGGCGATCAATCAACGTTACTCATAATCCGTCTTCTGGAGTCGCTGCGGGGGGTCCTTGGCGGGCGTCGAACCCGGGACCTTTCACGCGATCACAAAACGTTTAGTTCATTACATAATGTCTTCATAAAATAGTTTAGCTTTTTTCTCCTCAGCTCGTGGCTAAGCTACAACTGCACAAGTTGATCGATCGCAAGTTAAGCGACGCTTGATACGGTCGGTCCGCTGATGGGTGCCCGTTAAGTATGTTTATCAGTTGTCTCGTATTTTGTTACTAGATGGCGTTGTGTGAAAGTTGTGAATTATGATATCATATAATACTACCGCTTCACACCAATCATTTACAATACAAGTGTATCTCTCTCACGATACTTTTACGAAACAATAACTATTGGTGATAATATTATGAATGCAAACGGATCGCCGCGTGGGGTCCCATCGCGTAAGGTTTACGAGCGCATACCGAACTATATTTATAACGTGTTGTCGTAGCAATGTGTTTATTTGCGAACTATACTTGTTAGTAGGGCTGTCAAATGCTTCTATTTATATTGAAAAGCAGTTTTTTCACATCATCATCATCATCTCAGCCTATAGCTGTCCCCTGCTTGACATAGGCCTCTCCATACGTTCTCCAGCGCGACCGGTTCATTGCCTCCTGCATCCAACGAGACCCAGCTTTCAGCATTTTGTCACATGATACATAATTTTGGCTGAATTGCAAAGGCTGAGATCTAGTAGCGATTTTTATTAAATATGTATCCACTTGCACATAATTCAGTTTTAATATAAAACTAAGTAAATTGAAATCGCTGAATCCGTTTAGGAGCTATGATACCACAGATAGACGGAAGGGCAGACAGACGGATGGACTGACGCCCCTTCATTACTAGTATCCCTACTAACTCTGTCTGTCTGTCTGTTACGCTTTCACGTCTAAACCACTGAACTGATTTTTATGAAATTTGGTACAGAGATAGAGTTGACCTTGAGAAAGAACATAGGATAGTTTTTATCCCGGACTTTTGAAGAGTTCTCTTAGAAACGCGATATAACCGACATCGACGCGGGCGAAAAGCTAGTACATTCATAAATCAAACAAACAAAAAAAATCCATACTAAAACAAAACTGAAATGGGATGTTTGTTCATCTAATACATCAAATCTATTTCGGTAGTCGGAAATTGGGCTAAACAGAGAAATGCGCTCAAATGCACAACTGCTAGCTATTGCATTATCGATGCTAAACGTTTAACTGTTTAATATAAAATAAGATATTCTATATTCGATGTTAGATTGAGGTCAGACAGATTTTTGGGATTGAATTGCTTAATTGATTTCGATTTATGGAGATTGTGCTTAAGTTCAGATGAAATACTACACAATTTTCATGGCAATGTTGATTGTTGTATAAGTAAGATTTATATTTTGCTTCCCCAATGCTTCTTTGTCTAACATTTATTTTTTGAATTTAGGAAATGATCCTTCTAAAAATCACAAAAAATCTCGTGCTATGGAATATTGACCTAGTTTTAAAAACAAACCTTCGTTTTAAACCTTGCGAAATGTTGAAATCCGAATTAGAAAAGTTGAGGCTTTTATCAGACACGTTTTTAATTGTTATATTTTTTTTAAGTATTTTCCTCTAATTTACCTACCCAAAAATACTTCTTACCATATTTCCAATAACTTGACTTCCTAATTTTACTTCCCAACTTTTACGAAGGTAGTTAAGTAAGTAGAATTTATTTGGCAGCCCTAAAATAAAGTATGAATGTCGTAGGCGAGCCGAAGTCTCGTAATTTTGATGCTAATATCTGGTATGTTAACGAGGGTAGGTGGTATCCAGGGGAAATTGAGGAAGCAACGACGCGTAGATTTTTGGAATGAAACATGTTTCGAAATTCGACGTAGCTGGTTAATAGATACGCGATTGTGGCGAGAGGCGTAGTTAAGCTAGTGGTACGATTTATGGTGATTTTAGGATAGACTTGCAAGGACAGTTTTGCCATATGACGTATTTTGTTTGCTTACACAGCTTAGTTCCAAGTTTTAAGTAACTTGCATGACTAGTTTTAAGAAGAGTTAGGTTTAGGTTAGATACTATTTTTTAGTTTTATATACCTCGTAATAAAGTTTATGTACCATGTTCCGACGATGATAATTTGATACGAAACGTATGATGAACATTTTTGAAGATAGTTGCGTTTATTTATATAAGTTTTATGAAAACACGTTTTCAGAAGATTAAGCGAGTGATTGAAGGTCTCCCGAAGGACGACGTGAATTATCTGAAAGTTTTGCATATATTGCAATGAGAGGGAAATCATTAAATAACTCTTCCCACTTTGGTTTGAGCGGAAGGAACGTGTCAGACTTTTACTTATTAAAACACACCTAACAGGAGTGTGTTTCTTCTTTCACTTTGCTTTATGGCTAAGATCAAACTGAGGCTAGGACAGCCTAATCCCTAATTTTCCGAGTTGCCTGTCTTAAGAGCCACCTCTTGCCAACTCGCTTTTTGTCTTGTCGGTCCCTTGATGCACTCATCCCGAATCTCAGTTTATACTTGTTCATACACATGTAGTCTCTTCACCACATGTTCTTATAGCATTAAGTAATCGAGACCGGCTATCATCGACCAACCAATACAGCTACAGGCTGGTGGCCTATTTATAAGTAAACAATGCGTCAGGAAATTGTGACAAAGACGAAAAAGACTGAGCCATTTTCTACTTGATAGTACCCGCATGTACTATCAATTACACTCGTTTCGTGTTTTGATCGATTATGCGGGACTCGACTATTTGAGAGTTAGTTATTATCTGGTAATTACTTAATATGGTTTACTGTAAACGGTAAACTATTACTGATTGTATTACATTGATTTGTGAAGTGGTTTATTGTCCAAATGCTTTTGGATCTGATTTTGTTTTTCCTGCACTTTGAGTTTAACCTCAAAATATCAGACATCAGAATTAATTATAAATTATTTAATTAAGTAAAAGTATAAGAATATTCACAAGATGTATTACCCCAAGGCTGTCAGATGCAGAAGCCATATTGAGTTTACCAAGATTGATACTTTTACCATACTTTATGAACGCAACACCCTAAATAAGTGTTTTGGGACTTTCGAAACAATAATTAAACTTTTTTCTCGAATTGTTTAAAAATAAATTGTACAAGATTTACTTAAAGTACCAAAGCCCTTTAAAGCAACTGGGCCCAAAATAAACAAACGTAAAATTATGTTGAACTTTAAGCCAATTGACACATCAGCCTGGCTAAGCGTTGTATTGTTAAAGTCTAATATTTAAGCCCGCCTCATAATTTATGGGAGCGTGGGCCGCGAATAAGGTCATGACTGTAGCCTTAATACCTAAAATTATGTACATATGTTTGGTTAACATTTAATGGTTGAGCTGGACCTGTGATATGTTGCGACGGCTGAATGTTTGGTTTTCAAAAAAATTGGTATCTGAGCCTGTTACCAGTGAATGTAACTGGAAATATACTTGGATTTTAGATCGCTGTCTTAAGTCTGAGTTTGATATTTAGAGTTCCTAAATTCCTCTAGAGTTCCGTTGTCAAAGTGTGAAAACGGAATCATATTACTATTATTACTCTGCTGTGTGCCAGGCCGTCTGCCACCTAGTTGTATATCATGAACCTTAATAGCTAGACAGTTGAAATTATCTCCAAAGCTGTGTCTTTGTTGCCGCTGTTCTTGTTAAAACTAATAATGGAAATAACACTCGAGGTTGAGCAATGAGTAGTCATCACTAAATTTGATGTCAAATTGAGCTTATTTGCAAGGTCTCTTCATTGTTGCAATTCGACTCGTGCTTGACCAGTTTTTGTCGTTACCAAAAACGATGATACATAGATTGAAAATGTCGCATAACGTCACAGTTTAAATATTTGGGTTAAAATACCTAAAGGTTAAAATAATGATGCTGTCCCAAAAATATCTCAGTCGTATAAATATAGTTTTTATTGCAACTTATTATACCAGTATATGCGTCATTGTGGGTGGGCTAAGGCTATATATTTTGGACCTATTATGCATATCTACGTAAAAGATAGGCCTTGCACTTTTGACAAATTAAACCACTCCCAATTTGGTTTTTCATCTGCGCGTATGCACGAGTTCTGATGTAAATTATTTTGGGTTTATATTTACCAATGATGTAGGTACATTTGGGATAGCATAAAACCTTTTTGGAATGTATTTCTTCTGTCTTGTGGTAATCGATGTGTTTGATACAAGGAAATATTGTGAAAAATCCGATCTTGGAGTATGTTTTGGTCATAGATCTCAAAAGCAAGTCATTTGTCCAGTCAAAACTGAATTAAACACATTCTATTTGTTTAGATACTTAAAAGGTAAACAATCTTGGGGTCTTTTTATACAATCACGATCCATATTGTCTGCAGAGTCAGCCGAGAGGTTTAGGTCACTGCGCTAAACCCACTGTGCACGACGTGTTGCGGGTTCGATCCCCAATTCGGTCATGACTGAGTTGTGAGTGACTTGAATGCTTAAGAAACGTGAGAGGGTCGTTTCTTAAAAAAAATATCGTATATCAAAACTTTCTGTATTATGATGCTTTTAAATCTAAAGATCTTGCATCAGCTTACAGTCACCTTATTTTGACGGCTTACAATACTGAAATACCTTGCCATATTTCACCTCGAACTATTTCCAGAGTTTTCAGTAAATACACCGAGTTTGATGATTGTAATTAATTTCCACGTCGTCCAAACATCCGCCGTGAGATAATTATTATGATACATTAACGACCTTCCTGGATACTTTGACGTCAACCCGTATGTTTGTTTGTTGTCAATTTGTGATCCAGAGTTATTATAATATGGGTTCTATAATAGATAGATAGATAGAATATTCTTTATTGCACCACATAAGTACAGGATTGGATACAAATAAATAGTTTCAGTGTTAGAATTCAGTGTGTTGGGCCGGAGTTCGAAGAGTTTCTTGCCGGTTCTTCTCCATAGGAATGACATTTTGGAACTGTGCATCTAGAGTCATCATTGTCCCTTTAAAAAAAGGCCTGCAAAAAGCCCTATATGTAATAAAAACTTTTTGACGACCTCCGTGGTCGAGTGGCGTACGCACCGGTTTCAAGGTGTCGCTAGCTCTGAGGTCCCGGGTTCGATCCCCGGTCGGGTCAATGTAAAAATTCACATTTCTACATTGTCTCGGGTCTGGGTGTTTGTGGTACCTTCGTTGTATCTGAATTCCATAACACAAGTGCTTTAGCAACTTACTTTGGGTTCAGAACAATGTATGTGATGTTGTCCGCATTCATTTATTATTATTTATTTTTTAATTTGATTGTGCCAATCTTTGTCCTTATTGATTTGATTTATTCAGGTTATTTATAGACTAATTATTTCCCTCTGTTTCGTCCTTTTAGATCCCAGTTAACACTACTAGAGAGTCAGCCACTACAAATATTAAGTGTTTAAGTAACCTATTTGAACTTTGCCAAGGCCTCTAGTCTAGACACATTTTTATAGCATCCTCTTAACAATAACGATATGTCGTTAAATCATAATCATCAACTTGTATTTATTTATCAGTCTCTGTTAGCAACCCTATTGCTAGTAATCTCGTTGAAGTTTATACAAAATTTAGACCTTATTGCCCGTTTGGGTAAGCCTTTAAAAGTTATCGTAACCGTTACCGTTTCAGGTGCAAGATGAGTCCCTGGCGAAAGATAAGAGAGATATTATATTCCGGCATCAATTCTCTTCAATGCTGAACCCAAGTAGTCCTCTGAAAACATCATATTTTCTGGATTTCAACTGTTAGATAGGCTGATGTGACAGGCTGTTGATAGTTTCTCTTTTTAATCCCTAGTCCGAAAAGCGGGATGTTATAAGTTTGACGTGTCTGTCTTCGTCATCATAGCTTTCGAATGGCTATATGATGTGCGAGTATTCTTAGGCTACACTTTATAAAACATGGTTGGAGTCGATTTAAAAAGTTTATGGGGAGGTGAAAGTGCGTAAGAATAAGGAAATTATTACTAGAGAATCTTCTATACATTTTTTTAATAAGTAGCTTTCTTTGTGCGGCTATATCTGAGTCCACTTGAAAATTGTTTTACAAATATAAAGGGTTATTATGTGTAAGTGTCATTTGTATTATGGCGAAGTTAAGGGAAGCCTATGTCCAGCTGTGGGTTAGGAGTTGATTAAATGAATGATTGGCTTATAAGTACCTAGAAAAAAGCCTATTGCAAGAGGCGTGAATGCTGCCAGTTTAGGATTCAATTATTAAAAGGAAAAAATATTCCCGATTTAAGGAATTGAATCCTGCTGTCGCGGGGGGTTTCACGTACAAGTCACATGCACAAAGACACCCAGTTTAAAATTGCAGTTTCTTTTAAACCCATCATGTTTTATTCCCTCCACGTCTATTGCAACACAATCTTGATAGATAATTATAATCGTACCGTGGGACGTCAAACTGCAATTATATCATAATAACCTTATTATATGACTCACGACATGGTTTTTATAATGTTGGTAATAAAAAACGTCTGCGCGTAATTGAGTGAATCATCTTTATTGTGTAATGTTGTAATGTGAGCTTTCTGACTTATGTAGATGAATGGCGTTATAAAAACTGGATTATGGTATTTAGAATGACACTTTTTTTCAATAGATTTTTGTTCATACAATTTTTAATTACTTCGTACTTCACATTGGTGTTTTCATCATCATCACCCACAGCCTTTGTCCTACCTCTGCTGTGTCAAGTGATATGAACATTCCAGGATTTCATATAGTTCAATGTTACTACTGGAGTTCATCATCAATGCATTGTCATTGGGTTTGAAGCTACCCTGAAAATTAAACCCTGGTTGCTTATTGTGAAGCGCCTCAAAATAGAGTTGCTAAAATCCAACCGAAACGACAAACAAACAAGAAAGTAAGTTAATAAAAAACGTGGGAAAAACTGCACTACAATATTCTGACTAGAAACAAATTATTGCAGGTGCAATGCCCCCCTTTTTCTATTCCTTAATTCAATTAATTAAATGAAAAAAATCCTCATTAGGTAACCAAAAAGTTGTTTAATAAAGTTTTCTAACTCGATCCCTGTCCTTTCATTACTTTAGGTATAACAAGGACAATACTAAAGCAATTTCCCAATTAAAACAGTCCCCACACAAAGTTACATACGAATTTGTTCACCCCAACTAGTCCACAACTTAAAACTAAGTTAAACATAAAACAGCTCAGAATTAACACAAGTTTACTAAAAGCCCTAATAAAACGGTTAGAGACCGGTCTATGTAGTATTCGTTAACTGAATATTGAATGTGTGTACGAGGCGTCGGGTCGGTAAGGTATTATTTATGTAACGAGAAGCCCGTTGGGGATCTGACTCTGTATCATGTGCTCTGAATGTTCCAAATTCTGGAAATTGGGACTAAGAGAAGATGAACCAGACCGGAAATGTGTGATGTAGATCGGAGTTCAGAACATCATCGGCCTAGCCTTTTCCCAACTATGTTGGGGTCGGCTTCTTCAGTTCAGAACAGCTTTTGTTAATCTTCTACGCAAAAAGTGGGGTATCTTAAGCAACACAGCTTTCGAAGGGACTATTTCGAATTAGTTATTTTTGTATAAAATGTGAATTATGTGCGTATGTTCTTAAACAGCCTTGGTAAAAATCGGTCGAGTCTTTTAAAACTTTTGGGTAGTGAAAGTTTATACTTTAAACTTTAGTACTTACTAAAGTTTAAAGTATAAACTACTACTTTTAAGTATACAACTTTGTATGATTTTACCTCATGCTCAGTAGGGTTACTGCCGACAGAATCGAGTTTCTGAATTCGAGTTTCATAGGAGTTGGTGTTCTGGAAATCGACACAAGGGCGAATTCGTGCAGCGGCTTAAGTTGGAACTAAGCTCGTTCGACAGCTGGTTAGCGAACCCTCGGTATCGTAAGTGCGACTCCCATTTGACTGGTGTCCATTTGAAGGACATGAAAAAAATAGTCTTCCTCTGCGAAAGTTGTGTGATGATCTAGTCAGGACGTTATATAATATAACCTCAAAATACAGTAGAAACAAACATGAATTTTATTTATTCTAACGCAGAATTGTGACAGTATTTGCCGACACAGCGAGCGTAGCAGAGTCGCTGAATATTTCAGTGAAGTCAGCTGGTTAGCGAGGCGGGGTGCTGCATAATAACCGTTTAACTCAAGTTACGGCGTTTTATGTCATAATCTAGTTTATTTATGGAGTGATAACATGAATGGGGTAGTGAAGTGTAGTATTATATTTTTAATTTTAGTAGTGGTAGTATTATGTAAATTAGGTCTGTAATAAAGGTGTGGTTCCAAAAAAAAATTGTTTGACCGTTCTGAATTTCTCCAGCACGTGCTAAAAATATCAAGTAAATAAAATGCTTTTCATTTTGCCTATCACCGTGATCGAATCTGCAACCCTTAGCAACCTTGGCTTAAAGTTATAATCTCAATTACGCGCCCCAAAGTCTCGAAAAAAATAAATTCACTAAGCTCCTTTTGTTTTAAAAATACTGCGGTTCACCCCAAGCGAAAATCCACCTTATCTCCATCGTTTAAAGTCACTTTTGAATTTGATAAGAGTAATTAAAATTTCGGGTCTAATGCATTAAGGGTTTCCTGTTATCGATAATTTGGGAAGGAAGTGCCCTTTACCCTTTGCGAGCCCGGCGAGTGGTTTTAGCGTTAAAATTTTAAATTGGGGAATTAATTTATGAAAATCTGGTGTTTGCTGACTGGACTGCCGTATGCATGAATAGTACTAGGAAAAGTGATGTTCTTAAATGACTATTTGTCTCCATATCCCACTTGACAAGTATAAAGGCAGCATGTCACGTAATGAAAACTTTTTACTCTCTACTTAAGACTCATGTTAACGGCTGTGACATCGGATAGAATCGCTTTCGGGCCTACACTAGGTACACCGTCACTCTGGATAGCCAGAAGAAGTCAAGGTCCATGCTTGTAATATGTAAAGTTCTGCAATACTCGTTCAGCTAGTGGAATTTCGCCCCGCAAATATTAACTTCGTACATCATTTACCGTTTTTAGCCAGTTTACTAAGCTATCAGTATAGCTGGGATTTGTTTCCAGTTTACCGGATTAAACCTATGCCGTCTTTCTTATAGAGCCTATAGTACCTATCTGTGCTCCACTCTTATCGATTTTTGTCGGCGTTATATCTGAATGTTCACTTTCCATTATTATAATTCTCTAACGCGGTTTCACAAATATTACACAGTCACATGCACAAAAGCATCCAGACCAGCATTTGTAGATTACTAAATCTCGTCTTATACTGGGTTAGAAGACGCAACACGACGCGCCCTCTGGATTCGGCGTGGTAGCCTCAATTACTCGGCTATCCGTCCACCGTCCACCCCACTTCACATAAAATTCAATCCCAAACACAATTCGTCAGCTTAATTACCAAGATATGACCTATCTACCCGTAATCTACTTTTGAAAGAGGTCTAGGAAATGAGTCTTTAATAGTTTGAGGTATAAAAAGAGCCGGTTTATACGTCAGGAAGTGCAACACCGTCCTCGTTAGCTCGCCTCATCAACTTGCTTTTGTTTTGCTTTCATAAGCTTTCTTGGATGTGGGGTATGTGAGGATGTTATGTGGAGCACTAGCTTTTGCACGCGGCTTCGCTCTCTCTAAGATGTAATGGATTCGTTTTTAATAGTTAGTTAATCAGATATGTCAGAACTTGGTTTTCATATTAACTCGCGTGCATTGACAGCGTTATTGATTGCGTGAGCGTGTTTTTTGGATTCTTATGGACGTTTCTAACGCAGTACCACAGACTTCGCGATAGTTTGTCTAAAGTTTGACCTGCCAAACTTAAAAAAAAAATAGGACTACAGGAACTCATTCGTTTAAAAGCTCCAATCGACTATACCGATTATGATGAGAATTTACAAGTTAAGGAGTTAACGTGATAGATTGGGCATTTTAGTTTTCAAAGAAATCTTTATATAAGTAACATTTGATGAGATTTAAGTTTCAATAATTCGCTGCTTATTAATAATATTTACTTCAATTCCCACTCGTGTGCGGTCCTCAACTGATCCTTAAAAGGTGGTCGTTATAACTGACATATCATGAGTCTTTAATTAAAATTCATAATTATTATCAATAAGCTTTTAATTTGCCATCGTAATCGAAACAAGAAGCTATTATATTACATGATAATTACTACTTAAGTGCTCATTCGGTTGAAGCCATCGCGCTACTTTTGATGTTGTGGGGTCTCTTTGATATACGATATGTCATATTATTATGTTTATTTATACTGGAATTATATACTTTAAGACGTTAACAGAGCTTTTGGTGAACTTTCTGGTGTAATGCGATACTAATAATTTTGCAATATCCCTGATAATCATCATCCACAGCCTTTATCCTCCCACTGCTGGGCATAGGCCTCCCCTTTCTCGTGCCAATTTCTACGGTCCTGTGCTAGCCTCATCCAGACTAGACCCGAGACCTGATAAAACGTTATTTAACGTCGCTGAGAAATGATTTGTACTGTCCTCTTCTAATTTATCTGTCGAAATTATAAATTATTATTTACAATGACATTGTGAAACAGAATGCGATTTTTATGCTATCCCAATATAATACTAAGGGCTGATTTTTCAATCGCCAGATAACTTTTATTCGACGGATATGTTTGACGTTTTGACAGCTTTTCTATAGAAAATATGTCTTAAGGCCATATTTATTCTTTAGATAAAAGTTATTCTTGAATTAATTCTCCTATCATTATAAAATTCAAAACTTTTAAATGGGTATTAAACTTTTTAGAATTAATAATTTGATTTAAAGTTGAGGTACGTTCAGAACAATAGTTCAAGGGTTTGTGGCCGTGTCTTGGGTTTTGACCTTTCAAACAGAAGTCGTTTGAAAGTTGAATTGTTTTGCACACGATAATATTATGAGTGTGGAATTTCCAGATGTTATTAAGGCTGGTTTTGCTTTAGCTGCGTATTCAAGTCCAATAGAACCACTTTAACAATATAATTCTGTGTGCGGCTTGATGAACTTAGAGAAACTATTGTAGAGTCACATCCCTCGCGAGGTATCTATGTTGAATTGTTGTCCGAAGTATTGTTCCCCTTAATCACATTTCTTGTCCAAAAAATGGTAATGTATTGTACACCTTATTTAAATTAATCTTTTCCTCTCTTTTGTTACAGCTATTCCCGTCAACCTTCGCAATGGCAAAATGGCGTCACAAAAGAAAGCCAACGGCACTTTACAGAAATTAAAAACGAAACAGGGTCATGCATAATGACCTGAACGAACCTCAACACTCTTGTGATAAAAAGCAGCCAATCAAAATAGGCCTATTTTATTAATATAGAACAAAAAACCCGCGTTCCTGTAGTCATAGTCTCAATTAGCAAGAAACCAAAGTAACTCATTAGGGTCCTACCTCTATTAGAAATTTTTGAAAAAATACGCAAAGGAAAAGTATATTTTCGAACCAAAGTTAGAGTTAAGGATGTCGAATCAAATACCTATATACAGCCAGGTAGTCCCAAAATCACAGTACCGGGCGAAAAATTCGAAAGCAGCGAAGACCCAGAATTCTCAGCGAAGCGACTTCGATCCGTTGAATTTTAACAACGGGGGGAACTTCGCCATGAGTACTCCCGTTGAGGGTAAAGAGAAGAAGGAGCCGCGGGATAGGGAAGCGCGGAGGAGCAAGGAGGACTCGGGAAGGACGAGGAGGGTGCGGAATGAGGCGAGCGAGGGCAAGGTGGAAGCGTACCTAAGGCAGTACCAAGTCAGTATACGGCAGCAGCAGCATCGGCATTCTGCTGTCAGGCAGGCTGAACATCGAGTTAATTTAAGGTAATTATTACTTAGTTGTCTTCTTTGTTAATTAAGGTTATTTTTTTAGCGCTCCCTACACAAAACATTTGTCCTGGGTAGGAATCGATCCCATGGCCTCCACACTCACAAACTAATGTGGTCCCATAGCTAGCCAAAAAGCCTTCCTACTTTCCTGAAAAATTTCTGTAGAAGACTATAAAAACGAATAAAATAAACGGAATCCCTTCATTTCAATATTCATAATTCCAACAGGACATTCTAATATGACCTTGAAGCCACAAAATAACAAACAGTTTCGTTTGGCACGAACGAGTGTTTGGTCAACAAATATTCGACGGTAGGAAACAGACCTGTGACCCTGGGTTCATGAGACGGAAGCTACTAGTATAAGCAGTATTATCGAATCTGAACAATTAAATTTCATTTCGATCTTAGGATAATATTTAAGATTATCATTTTGGATGTGTATTTTTTAGGGTTTCTTAACTAAAGGTTAAAACGGAGCCCTATTGCTTTGGCGTGTACTTCCGTTTGTCCCCAGCATGGATCGTAGAAACCGTAATAGCTAGAGATTTGTATATTTTTAGATTATGCTTTATTGTTGCCGCTATAAATAACAATTACTACAATTAGGTACTAAAAAGCAGGTTAAACAACATTGCTACGGAAAAAATAAAATTGGCAATCATTTTTTTAATACTCTAAAGATTTTTCTAATTCACCGGATATATTTTCTTGATCAAAAAGCTCGTAATACTATAACCATTGCAAGTGAATCTAAATCGGTCCATTCGTTTGATTTCAGATCTCTTCCACTAAACGATGTGGCGACTGCCCGCGGCCACGATCGGACCCCGACTGACCGGCATCGCGGCTTCCCCGAGAAAGACAGGGACGGTGCTAGGGAGCATCGCCGCGAGAGGGACAGGGATAGAGAACGGGAGAGGGATCCATTTGATTTTGATGGTAACATTAAATAACCAATTGTTTTTTGTTCTTTGCGGTAAAATAAGTTCTTTGAGAGAAATTTATGTCTAGGGAATGCCTAAATAAAAAAGAATATTCGTATATTTTTTTAGTGATGATTAAATTGTTATTTATCTTTGCCAAAGCTTTTTATGAAGCCTCACTTAAGAATGGATTCCTTGTGTCGCAGGGGTTTCTGAAATATTCAAGTTAAATCCATAAACAAGCACTCTTGTATCACACAAATACTTGACCCACGCGGGGATCGAATTCACGACACGTTGCGCAGTGCACCAGCTATCCGTGCAATCATCAGTGCAAAATAGTTAATAACTACATTTTTGCAACTACCACTTCATCCCGTCAGCCTTATGTAGTCTAAAACTGTCCATAACTCTCCCTCCTCACGCGTATCTCCACAACTATCCCCCTAACAAGTTTGACATAAAGCACCGTGAAAGTTAAAATCATAATCACATTCCAAACTTCCTTGTTCTGCGGTTAGCGAGACGGTTATAATCCCCGATTCAGTCGGGAATCGGGTTAATTGAGTTAGCGCGAGCTTCTCGGGCCGTCTGTCTGCCGGTTAAACCTTAATCGTGATGCCAATTATACGGTTCAAGTTAACTGGGAGCTTATAATGTTTGGTGCGAAGTCTTGTTTGAAGTAGTGATTTGGAGGTTTCCCTTTTTGATTGACTTGTTTTTGATCAAGGCTTGTTTTTTGTATTGTTGTCTTCTATGTCATATTCTCTTTCTGACACAATTTAATGTTTTTTTTTTTATCGAAGAAAAGGCCTATGCAAGCTTTCATCTCTTTTCTTTTTTTGTTATTCAAAGTCACATTATGCAAAATTTTGTTTAAGTTGATTCTGTTCTGATAGATAAAGTGTAAAATAGGTACCTATATGGTCATTCTCATAAACTCCTGCTCATCAAAACGCCATGAAGGTTGAACCATTTTTTGTTTATTTGCACTTGACATTATGTATGGATTCCCACTGCTGGCCAAAGGCCTCCCCCAAATCTATAATTTGTCTCCCTATATACAATTTTCTATTTATATGTTTAACCCTGTTTCCAGGCACACCTCTTTCCCCGATCGCCTCCCGCGCTCTCGACAAAGACCGCCCTGTCCGCAAGTCGACCTCCGCTCACCGGATGTCGGAGACGAGCATATCTACCGACAAGAGAAGGTTCTTCTGCCGCGAGTGGGCCTTCCAGAAGATAGCGCACTGTCTGGAGCAAAGGCCGGTCAGCAAGACCTGCGGGGCGCTTATATTGGGTAAGTTTGAACATTATAAACGCACTAAGTCGGAGTACAAGAAACATAATTTTAAACTATATGTACAAACAACTGTTGTATAAAATATCTATGTTAGTCTGTAAGGTATATCTATAAGCCTTAGTAGCCTGATTAGAAAATGATTTATTGTTATTACCATGAGGTTTTTCTGGCGATCTAAGTTTTTGAAAGGAAAGAGTCCTTCCATATTAAAGCATAGGAAGAAGAATTTTTGTCAAAGCTCGTGAGTTTTGTCAGTTAATTGGTAAATGTTTGTCCTTCATTAAATTTTGCTCGTCCGAAACACGTTTCGGCCACAGCCCTGGTACACGGACGGCAAAGGAAAGAACATAAGTGGGTTTTAGTCAGTAGAAGTCTGGCACTCCCTCCCGCGCAACCCAAAGCGGGAGTCATTTAATGATACCCATCCAAAAAAAATCTCGGAATGTTCTTCATACATATTGTGTTTGGTTCCAGGCGATGCCGGTAGCGGTAAGACAGCGCTCTGCCAGGAGTTGAGCGAGCCCGGCCAGGGCGCGCAGGCCCGGCAGCAGCGTGCGCTCAACAGGCGGCTGCTAGCCAGGCACTTCTTACAGGTAACACATAAGAGCTTAGGTCCTGGAAAATATCCTACTAACATTATAAACGCGTAAGTTAGAATGTATGGATGTATGTACCTCTTTCACGAAATTGAAAAAAAAAACCATTGAAAGGATTTTCGACCTAACTTTGTACACAAATAGTTTATAACCAGGATTAACACATACGATAGTTTTTATCCCGATTTTGTGTTCCCGTTTGATCATTTTCGGTTTGAACCGCGTGGGACTGCGTTCAAGAACTACTCATTAATATAAATCGTGTCCATTACCAGAGTTCCTCCGAGAGCAGCCTCCGCCCGGGCGAGTTCGTCCGCTCGCTGGCGATGCAGCTGCTGAGCCACTCGTCGCGGCGCGGCCGGCCCGACGCGGGGCTGTCGCCCGCCGGCGGCCACACGCCGCACAGCCACAGGTACATCATCATCATCATATAGTTACCGGCAAGGATCTTGAGCGCTCGGTGGAAGAGTGGGGAATGACAAAATAAAACGCCAATCAATTGAATTAGCCGAACAACGGCATCAAAGATCGACTCCCTCATGCCCGCTATGATGCGATGCGCTGCGGGACAATCACTGCACTGTAGTCCGCCGCGCGCCTCACTTCATACCGCAAAAGGGACACAAAAAATCACTTCTGCACAGGTCAAGGTCAGCGCTCAACATCCGTGCCGGGAACTAGAATGGTCTAGTTACCGGCACGGATGTTGAGCGAGGAAGTCCTATTCTATGGAGAAGAGGACGGTAGTGATAGTTTAGTCGTATTACAAATAGGGTATTCCGTTAAACGCCTGTTTCACAATCACAGATCCGCTATCTAGCAGATAAATTGAGAAATTTCTCATTCTTTGTATGAAAAATATCTGTCAAGTAATTTAACGGAAACCTATGTGGTGGTGGTAAAACAGGCCCTAAATATATTACTTGATTCTGTTTAGTCCGTCAGACAGATTTAAAAAAAATATTCAATACGTATTTTTCATTTTATCACATATTTAAAAAGGCAAAAAGAACTTAAGTGTGAACGAGTTAATTTCACTATATCCTCTTAATTTTTTGCTTACGAGGTACAGTAAAAATACGTATCCAATATTTTTAAGTCTTTCTATCGCACTCAATAGTGTTTTTTTTGTCAAATACCCTATTAAAAGTTTTACCTTCGATGCCAATGCAGATACTGTAACAGTTTAGTCATAATAAGTAATTTGGCATTAGTACTTTTGTTAATACTGAAATAAAGAATACTACTTTAAGAAACCACAATTAGAAACGAATTATGAAACTCTGTCATTTTTCAGGCGAAACTCTGACGAGGAGAGACTGATCAACCGGTTTCGTGAACTCGGCGATGATGGAGAGGAAAGCTCCAAGCCGCTGCTGGATAGCGAAGGTCAGTTCTTCATATGTGTCGGGTATTCACTCGTATAAGTTATTGGAAGAGTAGGCTGTATTCATGTGGTAACAACTGCAGGTATTAGTTATTTATTAGTCGTTTTGAGGGTCATATACCAACAGGGATTTTATAAGTCTTGAGGTCGATAACAGAAAAGGAGGCATCTATGGATCATGGGGTTGGTACCAGGAGAGCAGTAAGCAATATTAGTTCAAGTTATCTCTCTTGCCCTCCAAAATTTAACGTTTTTGTAATTTATTTATTTTATCTTTATTGGTTTACCAACAATTGTATACACTAGCTACATATGTAAAAAAAGCAAGTACAGTGGAGACTGTGCCACAATTACTTAAAGGCAAACTCTGCATGCATTAATAATTAAAGTTGTACACAGGTACGCAAAACTTAACTTAATACTAACTTTGATATGATCTTGAGTTTGTTTCGACATTTCTTCTCCGGGTTGTCAGATAGGAAATGTCGACTCCAGCCTTCTCAAAAAAAGACATGTAAAAGTGATGATATATCCTACTTACATTAAATGATTTCATTTAATTTCTTGATGTTTTGCTCCACAGACCAGCGCTCAGACGAAGAAGATGGCGGCGTCTGTCCCCGTCGCACGCGCACCATCGACCGCGTGCGCGAGAGGGACGACTACACGGAGATACATGCAGACGCGCCGCTTAGCAAAGCTGATGATGTGAGGGGACTAGTATTAGAAATCAGAATAGGATAAAAAAAAACAGATTTATTACCTAAAGACTATAATTCACAATCATTTAAATAATGACCAAACCAAATTATACTCATAATTAGCAGATGCATTGGATATATTAATGTTCAGAAACAAACTAACATATACCTAAAATTTGTGTACCAAATAATAAATAAAAAAACCAGTTTTTTTCAAATTAAAAAAAAAACTGTTCTAAGATATCCCAAAGAGCGGTATGAACAAAGTCTGTTTAAACACTATAAGTTTAAATATACCTTAACCTAAAAAAACAAATCACCAAATATAAAATCCTTAACCAACAGCTCCCAGAAATAATGCCAAGATCATCAGCCAAGCCCACGAACCCCTTCATATCTGACGACGACTTTCGCCTCTACGAGAACCACGAAAACCTATTCCTAAGAAACATTTCTCAACGCCAATCGAAAGAGATCAGAAACTCTCGCTTGCTACGCCAGTCCTCTGAACCGCTGTCGGAAAAGAAGGGTAATGCGTTACAGAAGAGTCTGTCGACGGAGCAGAAGGATAGCTCCGGCGATGATAAGAAGATTGAGAACAGTCCGCCCAAGTCGAGGATTCCTGTTGCTAATTTCAGGTATTTTGTGGATCAATATCTAATATATAAAATTTCCATGCCACGTTGTTAGTTACCGTAATCCTTCGAAAAGGCTTTGCCGATTTTTACAAAGTTTTATACGCGTATTCAGTAGGTCTGAGAATTGGTTACTATCTATTTTTCATACCCCTAACTGATAAGGGCTGTTCACCCTTATTTTTTGTTCTTTAATTTTTGAACTATTTTTTTATAATGTGGCATTAAAAATACATACAACTAGAAATAATTTATTAGGCAAAACAACGTTTGCTGGGTCAGCTAGTATAATATGAGTCTGGGTGTCCTTGTGCATGTGACTTGATTGTTTGTGAGGACCCCTCGACGCAAGGATAAAAGTTGTTAGTGCGGGAGTCGTGCTAAAAAAATACTTAATAAATAATATAATAAGTGGCTCCCGCATTTAATCAAACCTACTGTAAATAACATTTTACATTACATAACTATTACTTTCCAAATTCTCCCAATATCATTTCATTTTCCGACCTCCGTGGTCGAGTGGCGTACGCACTGGTTTCAAGGTGTCGCTAGCTCTGAGGTCCCGGGTTTGATCCCCGGTCGGGTCAATGTAAAAATTCACATTTCTCCATGGTCTTGGGTCTGGGTGTTTGTGGGACCTTCGTTGTTTCTGAATTCCATAATCCTATTTAAATGCTTTAGCAACTTACTTTGGGTTCAGAACAATGTATATGATGTTGTCCGCATTTATTATTATTATTTCTTATCACAACGATGCTAGAAAAAGCACATAACCCATCAAAAACTAAACCTCGAATACACACGGCTACTACAATTTCAGATATCCGAACAAAAGCGATCTCCGTTCGGCCGAGTCTTCTCCGGCCAAGAAGCAAGACCGGCCTTCTACACCCAAGGAAGAACTGCCCGAATACCAGAACATTCTCCACGGGGAAGACGCGGAGAAGGTCACGGAGAAGGTGGAGAAGTTGGAGAAGAAAGAGGATGTTCCCCCGCCTATACCTAGTCTCCCGATCAGTCCAAGGACGTTGATAGCGAATGCGTATTATGATAAGCTGTTGTCCGAGCCTGAAATACAACAGGTGAGATTGTTTTTCTTGTTTAAGACATTTATTTCTCATTAAGAATATTAGTACATTGATTTTGACTGACTTATACATTATAAGTGTAAAATGCCGGAGCGAGAGTATTCAGTCAAAAAGTAAATTTTAAAAAACCCATAAATTTCGTATTTTGTAATTGAAAACTTTCAAACTAACTTCTCCCTGCCACCCCTTTAACCAAAGTTTTTTGTAAAAATATTTTGCACGTATTCTCTTTGTGCTACTGGAGAATGTGCATGCAAAATTGATTGAAAAACCTTTTAAATCAAAGAAATTTCAAATGGCCTTCATCACCGTTTTACCCCGAAAGGGTATAATTTTCGAAAAACTACATTTATGTTTAATTTACTTTCGCCGAAGTACTTCTGTACTGAATTTTGTTCGAATAAGTTCTCAAAGAGGGGGTGTATTTCCAAATATATATTTCTTAGTTGCTGACACTATAAAATATAGTTTTGGCCCTGCGTTGATAAATCAATCAGACAGCTTCCACTTACATATATTTAGAAGATTGCCTGTGATATCCTACTAATATTATAAACGCGAAAGTTTGTATGTATCGATATTTGTTCCTCTTTCACGAAAAAACCACTGAACGGATTTAGACGGAACTTAATACAGGGGTAGTTAATAACCAAGATTAACACATACGATAATTCTCCTAGTTCCTCCCGTGTTTCGGAATGCACGTTAAATTGTGGGTCCCGGCTGTTATTCCAACATCTTTGACAGTCGTTACAGGTAGTCAGAAGCTTGAAAAGTCTGACAACCAGTCTAACCAAGGGGAATCGTGTTGCCCAGGTAACTGGGTTGAGGAGGTCAGATAGGCAGTCGCTCCTTGTAAAACACTGGTACTTAGCTGAATCCAGTTAGACTGGAAGCCGACCCCAATATAGTTGGGGAAAGGCTAGGCCGATGATTAACACATGGGATAGTTTTTATCTGGATTTTATGTTCCCGTGAGATCATTTTCGATTTGATATATAGTTTAATGTTTTATTGTTTCTCAGGCGTTGCTACCTCAGAACTTGGAGAAGAATCCTGACGAATGCTTCAAGAAGGCCCTGTTATTCCCACTGCTGGAGATCGACCCGCCCAAACAGTGCCTGTTCTTGTTGGTCGACGCTATAGACGAAGGTATTACGGGCGGTAAGAATACATCTATTTATTTAATGACTAGCTGTTGCCCGCAACTTCGTCCGCGTGGTTAGAAAAATATAAATTATGACAACTTGGGATAAAATATCGAAATTTTCTTACGGAACCCTATTTTTGAAATAAATTATAGCCTATGTTCAGCGAGGATAATACAGCTTCTCAACAGTGAAACAATTTTTCTTATCGGACCAGTAGTTTCGAAGCCTATTCATGTCAAACAAAAAAATCTTTCCTCTTTATAATATTAGTATAGTGGTTTCTCAGGCTTCCGCGAATGTTAGACATTGAAATGAAACTACATTTACGGATTTTATCGCGGTTTAATTTTAGATTTTAGTTCCCGACGTTTCGACACCTTTGCAGGTGCCAGGTATCATGGTCACGGGCAGACTGAGATGGCGTTCGTCTTGACAACATCTTCTGTCAAGACGAACGCCATCTTAGTTTGATTTTGTTTACCAAATGGAAAAAATGGAAGGCGATTAGTATAATGTTCTGATGAGTGTCCCCCCCCGCCCAGGCTCGGAGCGGCCCGCGTGCGAGGGCTCGCTGAGCGTGTGCAGCCTGCTGGCGCGCCACCAGCACCTGTTCCCGCACTGGCTGCTGCTCGTCTGCACCGCCAGGAAGCACTGCCGGGCCCTCACCAGGATGTTCACAGGTCAGGCCAGGGAACTGCTCACAGCTGCAGGACAACTACACCAGCAGGCGAAATCAATAAATCATCATCATAATCATCATCATCCACAGTCTTTATTCTCCCTCTGCTGGGCGTAGGCCGCCCCTTTCTCGTGCCCGCGATCGGTGTATGATTAATAGGATTGCAACGCATTGCCATACACTGACACAAAAACGCGTATAACGTAGCACGGCGGTTCAGGTTTAGTCAGTAAGAGTCTGACACTACCCATTTCCTCCCCCGAGAGAGTGGGATCGCCTAAATAACGTTAATAATTAAGATATATTGTTTTAAATATCACTATTTTGTTTTTTAGGGTTTCGCAAGATCACCCTCGACGAGTTGCAGCGAGCTCACGTGTCGGCTGATGTCCAGCGTTACGTGTTGGCGCGATTGGATACGGAACCCAGACTCAGGTTTGTAAATACTACTCGAGTTTAAAAATATCTATAGCTCATTGATGGGTAACAAAATGTTGTGAAAAAAGAATTTCAAAAACGTAAGTTCCTCCGACACACTTTAAATGTCATGATTGTTTGACTTTATAAACGTTTCATACTTGTGAGGCATTACATACAAACCGTCGTGGTTTTTTGGAAAGTTCTATGTATTGTTCTGGAGCAAAGAATAATAATGATGATGATGATGATGAGGAATTTCTTTTTTGTATGCAGGGCGCGGGTATCAAGCGATTCCACAGCCGCGGCGGCGGCGGCTGCGGCTCTCGACCATCTCAGGATCAAGAGCGATGGATGTCTGCTTTATTTGGAGAAGGTTAGTGATATTCAAGAGCGATAATAGTGATAGCTCAGTGGTAAGAGTCGGACTGTTGATTCAAAGGTCGTGGGTTCAGGTTTAAGTTTATCACGCATTAGTTTCTTTTTGAATTAGGTTTAGGTTTAAAGAAACTTTATGCTAAATAAAAACATACAATTTCACTTACTTGAGAACAATAAATTTGACATGTACAGACAATATAAATAAACAAATTCCCCCATCCAATGCAATCATTTCCCCATAAGTGATTGATTTGCAACTATATACTGGCTAAGTTGGGTTTTGAATTCACAATAGTTGTCTTATACGTGTACTTATATATGCTCCTTCACAATTCATATTCATAAAACCAAGTATTTGTAATTTACTTGAAAATGTCTTACGAAAATATATTAGTGAAAAACAGTACACCGGTAATGAACAATTCGCCTGTTCATGAGAAATTTAGCTCACTAACATTAAATGGGTTGACTGACTGATAGATAATGCCTCGCGACATAAAGCCCGCCTTATGTATCACAATTGTGCGTAAAAGTTTTAATAACTATAAATAATGTTTCGTCACCAGGTACTAGATGGCGTTGCTGATGGTTTCATAGCTCTTCGAGAAATCCGCGAGATCCCGGGCACGCTGAACGGACTGTATCTGTGGCTGGCGCAGAGATTGTTCCACGGAAGGCGGTTTACTAAGGTATAGCAACTGGTTTAATTATTACTTTATATTAGGTCTTATATACAATGAAAGATAAGATATTTTTATAGCCTGGTGGAGAATGCCTCTGGCAATAAGTCTATCATTGTACTTGTTTGTGTAAGAAGTATTAATAAATAAATTAGAGAAGTGTAAATGTGAAGTGTGTAAAAAAAGTGATGGAAATAATTGAACATTAAGTCAGTGACATTGATAGAGTAATTGACCGAACGTTCAAGTAAGAGAGTTTTTAAATTGTAGGGACTGTTGCGTTTTCGAAATTAGTAGGAGGATGTGGAAGAAGAATCATTTTATTTGTGCTTACATTCGGTGTCGAAGCGGTCTTTTAACGATCTTAACGCATTCCCGCATAGGCTGGTTTTAAATGCCCCAGGATAGAGAATTATAGAATGGTTTGGGCCTTTGCCCAGCTGTGGGAAACAGTGGGACGAATAAACAAAAACTGTTGGTGTTTCAAGAAAGCTGTTTATTCCTGCCTCTGTTTAATTACGAATAAAATTATACGTATCTTAAAAAATCTCGTGAGTAATGTCATCTCTTTCTCCCGTATAGGTCCGTCTCCTTCTGGACGTGTTGCTGGCAGCTCGCTGTGGGGTCACAGAGGAGATGCTCTACAAGTGTCTTCTGACCAAGGAGTACAGCGTCACGAGAGAAGATTTCAACAGAAGATTGCATTTATTGAGAAGGTAAGGTTTTACAGTCTTTTCATAGTTTTGTGTAATTGTTTTTATGAAATGTTTAAAGATTAGGTTGATTGTGGTTAAAAAAAAATATTGGTCTTGATTCGACAAAGTATGTGATGATTGTATATAAATTAACCATAGTATCCAAACTAATATAATAAATGCAAAAGTAGATCTGTCTGTTTCGCTTTCGTGCCAAAAGTATTTAAAAAAAATTAAATGTTGCGCATTTTTTGCAATTTACACATGGTGTTGCTCGTGATCTGTTACTTGAACTTGGCTTAACACGCTACCACGTGTCTAGATTTCAAATACCGTTATAACTTAAACGTATAACAAATGTAACAACCTGTGAATTCCTGACACATGTAGTACATGCCCGTCCGCCAGGATCCTGGTGATGGAGCGGGCGACGGGCTTCCTGTGGCTGTTCCACCACTCGTTCGCGACGTGGCTGCTGGACGTGAAGCACTGCACGCGGCGCTACCTGTGCGGCGCGCACGACGGCCACGCCGCGCTCGCCATGTACTACACGCTCGACGCCAGGAGGTATGAATGCGAAACTAACTCTGTCTGTCTGTCTGACACGCTTTTATGACTAAACCACTGAATTGATTTTAATAAAGTTTGGTACAGGGATAGAGTCAACTCTATGTCTTGAGAAAGAACATAGGATAGTTTTTATCCCGGACTTTTGAAGAGTTCTCTTGTAAACGCGATATAACCGACCTCGATGCAGGCGAAGCCGCGGGCGAAAAGCTAGTTATAATGTATACAAATAGAGGCTAGTCCAGAAACGGCGGGAACCGCGCGAATTTAGAATCGCATAGAAATCGCGCGGGTCTTATTTGTATGTGTCATTAAGTATTGTTCAGACATTTACCAGACGGTTACCGCAACCCAACCACTAGGAAATAAAATCGCGGTGCTCCCGCGCATTCCTATTACTATTGAGTTGACCTCCATTTTCAAACTGACGTTATCCTCGCACAGGATCGCATATAACTTCCGGTGTCTAATAGCATCACAATTTTGCGGTTTCAAACAGAGCGATTCGTGAACGCGCGGTTGCCGCATGTCTGAACTAGGGCTAAAACTACTTTTATGGGTATTATCGCAGTTTAAGAGGGATGATGACAATTTTTTTGCAGTGTCCGTCTTGTAGTTTTTTTTATAATAATGGATACGTATTTTTTAATTTGTCCCGCAAACATAAATTTACCAAATTACAGTGAATGAAACTTACGCGTGACGTCACGATTGAGTATACATTTTACCATATCGTTACGTCACAAGCCCCCTCTCCTAAACTTTAAAGTAGTTAATCTTTGTCAAATCTAATTTTTCTGAAAAAGGAAAAAATATTATCTCATACTTTTCAATTATCTAACTGAGGGACTAATGAGATTTTTTCTTTTTATACCCAGTCATCATCCCTATTGTACCCGACGTTACCCGACGTATCCCGACGTTTCGGCACCTTTGCAGGTATCATGGACACGGGCAGATTCATATGTACAAGCAAAGGTGTCGAAACGTCGCCAACTAAAATCTAACATTCGCCTAAACCTAGGAAACCACTATCACATGATATAGTTACCGGCACGGACCTTGAGCGCTGACCTTCACCTACGCATGAAAGTAGATATAAATTTATATAAAAAAATAAATAAATAAATGCGGACAACATCACATACATTGTTCTGAACCCAAAGTAAGTTGCTAAAGCACTTGTGTTATGGAATTCAGATACAATGAAGGTACCACAAACACCCAGACCCGAGACGATGTAGAAATGTGAATTTTTACATTGACCCGCCCGGGGATCGAACCCGGGACCTCAGAGCTAGCGACACCTTGAAACCGGTGCGTACGCCACTCGACCACGGAGGTCGTCGAGCACTCCCATTTTAAAGTCACATTGGTACTTTGTCTGCGTTAGGATCGAACCCGCATCTTGTGTACTACAAGTCCGTGTATAAAACCGCAACTCAAATGTGACGGATAATACGAAAAATATATTTCAATACATTTTTTTTTCAGATTAAGCGCTTTAGAGATACACAATTATGTGTATCATATGACGAGCTTAGAGCAGTATTTGACGTCGCAGAAGAAAACTAAGACGTAAGTATTCGCATATCAATTATAATTAACTTTATGTTGACAGTAGCACGTTCGAAATATTCGAGTATTCATATTTTTACCTCCTGATGCAAGAAGAGTACCTCTCTTTTTGCGTCGGGCGCTAAAACTACAATTTTAAGATTTTTGACGTGTCTTTCTTCGTGTCCGTGGCATCTTAGCTCCCTTATTTTATATTCAAGGTGAATTATAAGCAAATGTTTTAAGACGTGTTCGATAAAAATCGGTCGCCCCTTTTAAAAGTTGTAGGGGCTGGAATTGGTGAAGAATGTCTGCAAATGCACTGGAATGAAAGCTCACTGAAATAATATTTGACTATTTCTTAATAAAGAGAGTTATTTTAGTATGAGAGAGATGAGAAAAATCATTGGAAAATGGGATATAGTAATCCTATTATCCAGTGAGAGTATCAATCACAACCTCCCAGTCTTAAAGATGATTTGTCACGTACGTTATTGTAATTTGTATGTACGTTTGTCATCAGTGAACAGCCCGAGAACGAGATAGACCTGCACACGCTGATCCTGCTGTGGGTGCTGGACTCCGGATGTGATGTGGAGTCAGCTCTGAGGCGAGATACGGAACACGTTCTACAGGCTAACGAGGACGATGTACGTATATTAATTTATTAGACTAGCTGATAGGGTTCCGTACTTAATGGTGTAAACAGAACCCCGTTAAGTTGGCTATGAAGTTTGGCCCTCTGTCATCAAGCTGTATCTCATGAACCATTGTATTTGAATTTGCTTGTACAGTCCTACCCGGACAGCGATCTGTTTACAAATTAATGGGTTTTTGAGATTACAATCCGGTTGCAGTAAAATGAAAACTTTTTCTGTTTTATTGCTCTTTAAAATGTTACCTACGCACGTAATGAATACAGTCAAAAGCTTTGAAAACTAGGTAATATTATCACAATTACAATTTGTTACAGAAACAAGAATCGAAGCCCGATGAAAAGGAATGTGATCCCGAATCCGAAAGCAAGGACTCAACATCATGTATGTATATATTATAGTACTGTATAAATAATAAAGTTTATGCTCATCACATAAACATATTCGTCCTGTTTGAGAATCGAACCCACGACCTTCGTTATAGCAGTTAGGGTCACTAACCACTAGACCAACAGTCCAAGCACTAGCTGTAGCTCGTGGCTTCGCCAGCACTGGGCTACTTTAACGCAGTCGCATTAAAGAAGCCTATGTGTTAACTTAATGTGTCAGCTATCTCTTTACCAAATTTCATCGGCTTCGGTCCAGCCTTTTGGGGCTGATAAGATAACAAACACACTCACAAAAGTTACACCGAGATGTCTCTTCGTTGAGTGTTACCGAACCTTTAATAGGTTCGGTAACACTCAACGAAGAGACTTATTTTCATTTATAAATTTCTAAAAACAAATCTCATTTAAAAATTATCCTGTGAGTCTAGCCAGTATAGGATAGTTTTTATCCCGATTTTATGTCCCCGTGGCATCATTTCCCGCGGGCAAAAGCAAGCTTTTAATATTTTTACCTTATACATATTCCTGAACTTTGAACTCTAATACGGAAAAAGCCTTAGGTATTGAAAATAATTAACGCGTTATTAACAATTCAAGTTGATTGATGAAATATTATGGTTAATGTTTTTTCCCTTTATATTGTGTGATGTGGCTATTTTTGGATGTGTTATAATTAATTAATGTAGTAGGAAATATTGTTGTTATGAGAGTAATATTAAATTTCAATGGCAGTTTATGGTTATATAGGATAAAATGGAATGTATATAATTTGTCAACATAACCAACTCATATTTATTTTTTCGGTACATCTTTCTGCAATTTTTATACGATATTTTTTTTATTGCTTTTAGACACACCAAGATAAACCTGTATTTAAGTATCTCATTAACAGGCACGGACTATTCGATAACGGACGGACAATGTTCATACTCCTTATGACGTCAAAGTTGTGACGTCAGCCGACTTTCGGACAGGCTTGCATTGCCTTATACATATTATATGTATATATGTTGCATTTCTTTATCATTGTTAGTTTCCTGTTAAATATACCATGCAACAATGACACTAGTATAAATTTTAGATCTTATTGTCATTGAAATAGAGGCTATATTGTTAAGAGGTATACCACAAGATTTAAACAGACGGTTTCAACGCAATTAATAACGAATTTCGACATTATATCTATCCGTGTAAAGTCTAAAATTCAAAGAGTTACAACAAGTTACCAGTCAACTAAATCTCAAAATGTGTTTTCCAATGCTCTAAATAAGTCATTATTACACTGAAATTAACGTCATTTGACTTTTAAATAATTACTCAGAATGTGACGTTTAATAATTAGAAAAAAATATTAATTGCGGTTAAATGCCATTGTTCTATAGTCATTGTTATATTATTACTAGCAAAGCCGACGTTGTTCGTGTGTGGTATTGAGAGCGATTAAGCGATTAAACAAAGTATGATAAAATGATATCATTCTTCTTTAAAATAAGAATATTTTGTGGATCTAATTCACGCAAGTTGCCAGTCTAATTCCTAGAAAAAAACATGGAAAATGGTCCAGTCTTTTAGGTGTATTTGGAGTATCATACACACATTCAGGGTTTCCCAGGAATCATCGGATATTTTGCACGAATGTTGTTCCTTTTGTATTAAGTCTTTCTAAAAGTGATCTTTTACAGACAACCCTAATCGATTTTAACGATAAGACCGTCCATTGTGGCACTATGTAACTGTACATCTTTATCAAATCCGACAGAGTGGAAGAATCTAAGGGAGGCCTTGCCCTGTAGTGGGAAAGTAATGGCTGAAAAAAAAATACATACGTTTTGAGCTATAAAGTATATTCTATTAAGAAAATAATGACACACCTGTATGTTTCTGTTTCTGGGAGTCTTTCTTTCTTTACATTTTGTGCAAATCAAAGTTATTAAAGTTAAAGTTGAATAAAATAGATTTTTATGCATAGGAGTGATTATGCAGTAAAATGACTTCTGTGCTAACACGTTTTATAATATGCATGTATTAATACTACGACTTATCGCTACCAATGTTATGTTATTTAGTGCACAGATTGCAGACGTTGATTATAACGTTATTGTTTCGCCACACCTTTATTTTGACACGAATTATTTTGCACGTGGTGGAGATTGTTTGCAGTAGTAAAGAGATAAATACACATACAGATACAAAGTTAGATAGTGATTATATAATTTAATTCAGGTATTTATTCTAATAGGGGCTTGAAGTACCTAACTGCGCGGATAGTTGAGTGGTTGAGGTCACCACGTTAAACTTACTGTGCGTGATGTGTCACGGTTTCGATCCCCGCGTAGGACAAACGTTTGTGTGATCCACTAATGCTTGTCCTCAGTCTGGGTGTCTTTGTGCATGTGACTTGAGTTATTATGAAACCCCCGCGACCCGAGAATTGAATTTTATATGAGAGAAGCTACTTTAATATAAGCATAACGCTTTCTAGGCGGATATTGATAATTTAATGCTTCGAAACAGTTGGTTCAGTATAATTCGATTTCATATTATTTAGGGGGATTAATCCCGCAATAAAGAATTATTAAAATATTTTCTCGTGTCGTGGGGAGTTTCACGAACATTCAAATCATATGCACAAAGACACCCAGACTTAGGACAATAATTCGTATATCACATAAACGCTTGTTCTACGCGTAGATCGAATCCGCGACACGTTGCGCACACGTTGCGCACACGTTGCGCACACGTTGGCGTGGTGATATTTCTTCTATCCTTGTTTGGTGTTTGGACACACTTCCACAATAATACAGATTAAGACAACCTTTAGAACTTAATCTATCTCAGAAAAAACAATGTGTAATAATACACGAACAGTAATAGATGCGAAACAAGATTAGATAAAGTATTTAGCACAAAAACTATACGTTTATCATATCGGAACAATGTGACTGACCTAGCGCTGTTCCCCGTAATAAATGATTGTTATACTTCTATATAATTTTATTATCGTATCCTGCGCTGTTTTTATTGTAAAAAAAGTATGTTTTTGATCCCGGGTTTTCCTGTTAATTAATTTAGATTTTATTTGAGTAAACTTAACACTTGCCGCGCGGGTTTGCCAGAGTCGATTACTGGGGGGGGGGGGGGAGTTTAAATTACACTCACAATGCGGAGATTAAACTTACAGCACTTCATCAAACACTGGTAGTGGGCATAATTGCTTATTCAATTATTGCACCTATGCAGCATATATCCCTTTTTCTTTATAGATAGGTAATTTATTAAATCCCACTGCTGGGCAATTGCCTATATCCTTCTAAACCTCTCTATGTTTCGCTATTTCTGGTCACGTGCACGCCACTTATCGGACTAAATCATCACATCACCTCCGTCAACCAGGTTTTGACGAATTTTAAATAATTTTCTTATCTCTTTCACTTTATTTTTTCTCCCTTTAGCCTACCTCGTTTGCGATTGTTGGCCTTAGGAAGTCACTATCAAAATTTATTTTTCTCATAAACTTAATTCATAATAAACCACGTCATTAAGCACCCACCAATTACCTAATAAGTAAACTTTAAAAACAATTAGCTAATTACGTACAGACAATACAATCAAATGACTATAATACTCTTATCAATAACAATAATAGTCCTTAGCCTCATACAAATAACGGCCATTTTATAAATGATTGGTTATTAGGAAAAATAAATCGAATATGCCTTCCTCCGATCAGTATGACTTGTGTAGTTGGGCACTATGCGTGTGACAAATATGGAATTTTAAATCAGTATTTATTATGAGGCAAAATTGTGTTAAATTATTAGGTAATATTTTGTTGGAATATATGGGTTATGTGACTTTAATATATCTAGTATGCGCGAAAATATATAAAAAGCATATTAAACGGTCGTATTGACTTTTTTTGAAGTTGGTTAAAAAGTGTGTGGTTGTGTAGTTTAGTTTTTGTGAATTATGAGGTGTTTTTAAAGTGCCATCAAATTTGATGTTTTTTTTTAACGTATGGTTGATGTATAACCTGGTGTCAGAGTTTAAATCGCCTTGTGTATGACTGGTGAAAATGATTTGAGTGATTAAATTAAAGATACATACTTGTAAATGAATATAATATATCTAAGTGTTGAGTGATTTAAGTATAAAATCATACATAGCTCTTTATGTAATATTTAAATTTTAAAACAATATAAGACTTACTATGAATATGAAATAAAACTTATATACTAATAACAGAGTGCAAAAAAGACCCTGTCAAAATCGAAAAACGATGGGTATAGTTAAATCTAAGTGTCTTAATTTTTTGGAAAACAAATCTAGAAATTAATGAACGGAACGACCTAGTAAGTCTACTCTTTTGCCTGTATAGGAAGCCTAAGAATTATGTGTTAAAAAGTGAACTTTAAGTTGTGTTTATTTGGTGACTTGTGTGACGGAAACATACCAAACGAATTGAGAACTTCCTCGTTTTGGAAGTCGGTTAAAAATGGCCGTGTATGAACAGTTCATGTCGAGTATTGAGAAGATGCATTATTTATATTATTGTCATTTTAATGAGCTGACTATAGGTGAGTTATTTTAAATCTACAAGAAAACATTATGATACTAATATTATAAAAGCGAAAGTTTGTATGTATGGAAGGTTGTTACTCTTTCACGCGAAAGCCGTTAAACGGATTTAAACGAAACTTGCAACATAGATAGTTTATTACCTGTACTAAGACATAGGATATCCCGATTTTATGTAGCGGGCGGGTTCAAGCAAACGCTTGTCCTAAGCGGGGCTCGAACCCGCGATACGTCTCACGTATGCTCGTTACCGATTGATCAATTATAGATCTGTCAAAAAGTCCCTCTTACAACGGATAGAGTATACACAGCATTTCCTTTTTCATTTCCCCGAAGAGTTATATTTTCCCACGTTTTTATACACCCTCTTTCTTGTTTATATGTTTGTTTGTCGTTCCAACTGGATTTTTGCAACTCAATTTTGAGGCCCTTCCCGATAAGCTAGCAGGCTGAAAATTTCGGGGTAGTTTCAAACCCGATGACAATGCAATTTACAACTATTAAAACGACTTGACCGATTTTGATAAAATTTTAATTATAAAGACATTTTAAAAACGTGGGTTTTTAAATTTATTAATTTAATTTCCTCACCTACAGTGGAACCAACGACGTTGGAGACTATAATGCCCGAGTTGATAGCGGGTGATACTAGCACGCGCTGGCCGCGCGACCGCCGTGTGCTGCGCGCGCTGCTAGAGCTGAGTCGAGCTGACTCCGTGCCCCCAGAGGCCGATGGAGAGGATATGGTGAGTCACAGCTTGAAGGAATCCACGTCTCCAATATCAGAAAGATATACAAGGAGGAGACACGTCTTCTGTCTGTAGCGACCCTGCTGTCGCGTCAACTTGAGTGAGTAAGGACCCAACAAAAAATTGTGGGGTCCGAAACTTGTCAGGTGATCGCAATTGATGCGCATGCACAATCACGCGAACATTTTATCATGGGTGGGAATCGAACCTAAGACCCCCGATATAGTTATCAGGTCCACTAACCACTAGACCAACAGACCCGTCCACGTTAAGAGAAAAGCAAAAATTATAGTTTGGATTTGCTTTTATTTCTACCACTCTTACTAAAAGGATGTTCATATCTCTTTACTTTTTCCAAGTAATCCATTTTACAGCTTAAAAAACGTCATTTTCAATAAGCTCTTTGTCTCCAGTTATCAGACCAGCCTCTGGAAAACGACAACAACAACGAGACAGCGGAAGAACAGGAGGATGCCGTGCCGTTAGACCCGAACGCTGTTCACGAGCTGGCGGCCAAGGGGGACGAGGAAATGCTGGCTGCACTGTTGAAGGTATGGATGAATTGGGGAGAGGGTAGGGAAAAATATAGATGAACTTTCAATCATAGAGTGTTAATGTCATTGAAGCTGTTCTATGCATGTCTATTCGTCCTTTTACCAATCTAAATCGCATGAACTGTGATAGCTAGTCAATATTTTTAAAGATTTTTTTATCATTTAAATACGCAGGAAGCGCTGACTGAATGCCAGTTGGATTATATTTATTTGCAATAAGATACTTGAAAAGTAACAAAGTATTGCCTTGAGTTGTAGGTTCGAGTCCTGTTTGAGGTTGCGATTTTTATTTAAATATGAATTGTAATTCACAAATGTTGAATTTCTGGTTATCGAGGTTAAGCTGTCATATTTTTTTCTTCACTCAACCGTTTTAGCCCGCCACACATGCCCGTCATTGCAACTCCTGTAAGCCAGGATCTACAATGAAACCAACGAAAACCACCGAAACACTTAAGTTCGGTGTGTTCCAGGGGGACGATTAACTGCCTTGGAACTCAACCGTTTTATTAATGTTTAGCCTCAGTGTCGCGATCCAGACACTCACATTAGTTAAATGCCGTTACTGGCTTACTGAGTCCGCGTGGTTCCGCAGCGCTACCCGCAGCTGGTGGAGGCGGCGGACGCGTCGGGCGGCACGGCCCTGCACGGGGCGGCGCGCGGCGGCCGCGCGGGCGCCGCGCTGCTGCTGCTGCGCGCCGGCGCCCGCCCCGACGCCGCCGACGGGGACGGCTGGAGCCCGCTGCGGGCCGCCGCCTGGGCCGGACATACCGAGGTCAGTCGACAGGAAGGTGGGAGGGGTGATGATAAGCATTAAGTCAAAATTAAAATCAAAAGTTTTCATTTCAAGTAGACCGTTTTCCAAGCTCAAAACATAACAGCATTCGCTCTAGTGCCAAAATGGCATTCTTATGGAGGACAACCAGCAAGAAACTAGAGATGTTACTATTTTATAAATTTATAAAGTAAAATTATAAAGTCAATTTTACTGGGGTTTACGAGTCTTATTCTGCGAACAAGTGTATTTTTCCCCTGAGATTAACTGAGAAAACTTGATTAAATTGAAACCGCTGTCGCATATAATATGCTGTCCTCCCGAAAGATCCATTTCATTGATTTCATGTTACTGAATTCATGTTTTTTATTATCGCACTAATATCAAGAGTGCCAACATATTTGAGTTTGTACGTTTGTTGGCTGGGCCGAGTCATATGAAATTTGACCCAAAAGCTGATAGCATGTTTGTTTAACACAGTTTTCATCAAGCGGGTGAAGCCGCGAACAATATCGAGTATTATTAATACTTTACTAAATACCGCTTCTATTTTCGTCGTAGGTGGTGGAAGTTCTGCTAGAGTTCGGGTGTGATGTCGACTGCGTGGATGCTGATAACAGGACGGCCTTGAGGTGAGAATACTACACTTTTTTATGCCACTTTAGTTTAAACATAAATAGTTACATTCGATAAAAGTTTGATTGTTCCGGTACTATTTAGCTTAGTACTTAAAATGGTAGAAATTCTTTAATTATGTGACTCACCTTATGATAATTAACTGAAAATGCATAAAAAATCGTCGTAACTTTACTGCAGATATTTGACGTTTAAAAACGATTTTTATTTTTATTTTTATATTAAAGGCGAGCTGGTTTGGCATGTGCCCAAACCAGAGAATTAGGGAAGGATTTTTGGGAGGTCTTTGCCCAGCAGTGGACATATTATAAAAAAATATAGATCTAGAATATGAATTTTCTTTATTGTACACCATGGAATTGCAGCAGTGATTCAATTAATATACAATATAATACTTTAACCACAAAATAGCCTTGAAGTCCAATAGCTATTCGCCTATAACCTTGGTCAGGTAGAATTATTGGTATAGATACCAGTAATTCTACCTGCAGAAGTAGATTGTATCAAATCCTAATTCCTTTACCTCCTCCACCCCTCAGAGCGGCAGCCTGGTCCGGCCACGAGGCGGTGGTCTCCCGCTTGCTCGCTGCCGGGGCCGACCCCGACCGGGCGGACGCGGAGGGTCGCACCCCTCTGATCGCGGCTGCGTACATGGGACACGCCGAGATCGTGCGAGCGTTACTCGACGCCGGCGCCCAGATAGACCACGCTGATGATGATGGTGAGGATACAACACAGATATTTGACCTTTTATTTTAGTAGGGTAGGGTATCGACTCGTAGACGCACGATGGGGGTCGCACTTCGGTTGTGACCCTAGTATGAGGCGACGAGGCCGAGTACTCGTCAGCCTCAAACACGGCTGACGTCACTGATAGCTGAATGCTTCAGGTCACAGCAAACCCACTATGCGTGTCGTGTCGCGGGTTCAATCCCCGTGTATGATAAGCAATTGTATGATCCACGAATGCTTGTTCTGAGTCTGGGTGTTGTTGAGCACGTGATTTGTATGTTTGTGAAACACATGGATTTAATTTGTTTCTGCGGGAGTCGTTTTTATGTCGGTGTATGGCAATGCGTCGCAATCCTTCATGCACCAACCGCTGGCATCCGCCGGCGCGGGCTTCCAGACGCCGAGCTTTCGGTGGCCTTTTTTCTTTTTTCCGATCGGAAATCATCCCATGATTCCGTCCGCTTTGGGTTGAGTGGAAGGGAATGTCAGACTTTCACTGACTAAAACCCACCCATCCACTGTCCACGGTAACCTTTTCGGACAATCCGGCTGCCTCAGCAGACATCTGCCCTACTAGGCTTTACTGCCTGCGTTGGAATCGTACCCGCATCTTGTGCAAACAAATCCAGGATATTCAACATTTTCATTTTAAATAGTAACAGTGTAACAGTTCAATCTTTATTGCAGGTCGCACAGCCCTATCGGTAGCTGCGTTATGCGCAGGTGGTCTGGGCTGTGCGCAACAACTAATAGAGCGGGGCGCAGACGTGTCGCGGGCTGACCGGGATAAAGCCACGCCTTTATTAGTCGCGGCTTTTGAGGGACATACGTGAGTACTATATTATAGCGTTTATGTAGGTATATAGTTATTTTTATTTTCTTTTTAAGTACCTTTCTGGCAGTACTGTCGGCTAGGATTAGTTAAGACTGAAATCCATGTTCCCCGTCCCCAGTGAGATCTGCGAGCTCCTCCTGGAGGCCGAGGCCGACGTGGAGGCAGTGGACGCGGCCGGCCGCACCGCGCTGTGGGCCGCCGCCGCCGCCGGACACGCGCGGGCGCTGCGCCTGCTGCTGTTCTGGGGGGCCTGCGTCGACAACATGGACGCCGACGGCAGGACCGTGCTCAGCGTGGCCGCCGCTCAAGGTGAGGGGGGGCCTGCGTCGACAACATGGACGCCGACGGCAGGACCGTGCTCAGCGTGGCCGCCGCTCAAGGTGAGGGGGGCCTGCGTCGACAACATGGACGCCGACGGCAGGACCGTGCTCAGCGTGGCCGCCGCTCAAGGTGAGGGGGGGCCTGCGTCGACAACATGGACGCCGACGGCAGGACCGTGCTCAGCGTGGCCGCCGCTCAAGGTGAGGGGGGGCCTGCGTCGACAACATGGACGCCGACGGCAGGACCGTGCTCAGCGTGGCCGCCGCTCAAGGTGAGGGGGGGCCTGCGTCGACAACATGGACGCCGACGGCAGGACCGTGCTCAGCGTGGCCGCCGCTCAAGGTGAGGGGGGGCCTGCGTCGACAACATGGACGCCGACGGCAGGACCGTGCTCAGCGTGGCCGCCGCTCAAGGTGAGGGGGGGCCTGGCGTCGACAACATGGACGCCGACGGCAGGACCGTGCTCAGCGTGGCCGCCGCTCAAGGTGAGGGGGGCCTGCGTCGACAACATGGACGCCGACGGCAGGACCGTGCTCAGCGTGGCCGCCGCTCAAGGTGAGGGGGGGCCTGCGTCGACAACATGGACGCCGACGGCAGGACCGTGCTCAGCGTGGCCGCCGCTCAAGGTGAGGGGGGGCCTGCGTCGACAACATGGACGCCGACGGCAGGACCGTGCTCAGCGTGGCCGCCGCTCAAGGTGAGGGGGGCCTGCGTCGACAACATGGACGCCGACGGCAGGACCGTGCTCAGCGTGGCCGCCGCTCAAGGTGAGGGGGGGCCTGCGTCGACAACATGGACGCCGACGGCAGGACCGTGCTCAGCGTGGCCGCCGCTCAAGGTGAGGGGGGGCCTGCGTCGACAACATGGACGCCGACGGCAGGACCGTGCTCAGCGTGGCCGCCGCTCAAGGTGAGGGGGGGCCTGCGTCGACAACATGGACGCCGACGGCAGGACCGTGCTCAGCGTGGCCGCCGCTCAAGGTGAGGGGGGGCCTGCGTCGACAACATGGACGCCGACGGCAGGACCGTGCTCAGCGTGGCCGCCGCTCAAGGTGAGGGGGGGCCTGCGTCGACAACATGGACGCCGACGGCAGGACCGTGCTCAGCGTGGCCGCCGCTCAAGGTGAGGGGGGGCCTGCGTCGACAACATGGACGCCGACGGCAGGACCGTGCTCAGCGTGGCCGCCGCTCAAGGTGAGGGGGGGCTGCGTCGACAACATGGACGCCGACGGCAGGACCGTGCTCAGCGTGGCCGCCGCTCAAGGTGAGGGGGGGCCTGCGTCGACAACATGGACGCCGACGGCAGGACCGTGCTCAGCGTGGCCGCCGCTCAAGGTGAGGGGGGCCTGCGTCGACAACATGGACGCCGACGGCAGGACCGTGCTCAGCGTGGCGCGCTCAGGGGGGGGGCCTGCGTCGACAACATGGACGCCGACGGCAGGACCGTGCTCAGCGTGGCCGCCGCTCAAGGTGAGGGGGGGCCTGCGTCGACAACATGGACGCCGACGGCAGGACCGTGCTCAGCGTGGCCGCCGCTCAAGGTGAGGGGGGGCCTGCGTCGACAACATGGACGCCGACGGCAGGACCGTGCTCAGCGTGGCCGCCGCTCAAGGTGCCCGTGCTCAAGAGGGGCATTCCGAGAGAACCTCGATTTTTAACAGGAATTCGTTTTTAATGTCGCTGTTGTACGCGTGCCCGCCCGCTACAAATGGAAAATGATAATTTTGATTAATTGAAAATGCTTGTCCTGAATCTGGCTGTCTGTGTGCATGTGACTTGTATGTTTGTGAAACCCGCCGCTACACAAGGATTTAGTTCCTTAACGTGGGAGGCTTTCTTTTCAATCCTTCATCAGTTATCAATAATAGTCGTAAAAACAGATGTTCTAATAACTTTATACTTTCCAGGTAACGTTGAAGTGGTCCGCCAGCTCCTAGACCGAGGTCTAGACGAACACCATCGAGACAACTCTGGTTGGACGCCTCTACATTATGCCGCTTTCGAAGGTGAATATGCTAGAATTATGTCCTTGTATTGTAAAGTAGGTTAATTGTTTGTAAGAGTTGTTTGATGGCGATATTTTGTCAATTAACATAGCTTACAATGCTCTGGGTTAAGTTTGCCTTTGATAGTACTTTTCAAGAACGTATTGTCTAAGTGTATATTTATGGGCAATAAAATATGAAAATTCTTTAAAATAATATTTTCGCTGAAATGAAACTACTTCTACGGATTTTATCGCGGTTTAATTTTTGATTTTAGTTCGCAATAGCGTCTTTGACAAAAAAAAATAAATAGATATGTAGTCCATTAGACAGGTTTGCCCTTATATTGAATACGTATTTTTCATTCGAGAGTAAAGGGCCATTCCATCTAGTCTCATTATTATGTTAAATTATGATAAATGCACGCACTGCTTCGCTGTTTTCTGTTGTACGTCTGTGCATAGTGCAGTGCACATGACGAGTTATACATTGTTAGTGATATGTGCACAGCACAACCATGCACAGTCACCCAGTCATATAAAAACAGTTCGACAATCTCTGCACCGATAGCCGAGTGGTTGAGGACACCACGCCAAACCCTCATCGGTTGCGGGTTCGATTCGAGAAGCTTTTGTGTGATTGACAAGTGCTTGTCCTGAGTCTTTGTGTCTTTGTGTATGTGACTTGAAAGTTTGTAAAACGCCCCGCGACACAAAAAATAAATTTCTAAATTGCGGGAGTTAATAATTTTATCTCCTCTGACCAGGTCACATAGAAGTATGCGAAGCTCTACTCGAAGCCGGCGCAAAAGTCGACGAAGCCGACAACGATGGCAAGGGCCCCCTCATGCTGGCCGCCCAGGAGGGTCACAGTAGACTGGTCGAGCTGCTAGTAGACCAGTGGGATGCGAGGGTAGACCAGCGGGCGCACGACGGGAAGACCGCCTTCAGGTGAGACCAGGCTGTAGTGCCCACGTAGCCCACTGCTGGGCAATAGCGTTTGGCCATTTGAATGTCTTTATCTTTTTATTTAGTTTTTTGTAATAAATAACAGCTAATATGAGTTCAGCTGTTGAACACAGGTCTCTTTTATTATGGAAGGTTTCAGCATTGATCACCACACTAGCTCAGGGTGATTTCAGGTTTTAATATTTGAAATTCAGGTTTTCTCACGATGTTCTCCTTCACTGTTAGTCATTGAATAATTTAGAAAGTACAAGAAAAAGAAAATTGTTAGTTTGCCCTGCATCTCGTGCGTACATAACCAAGCATAGAATCACAACAACTTTGGTTATTATTTATTTAAGTAAATTGAAATTTATAACATTGGTATCTTAATGCACATTACCAATATTCCATTGACTGCCTCTATTCAACCTTTTACCATACTTTTGTCTCTAAATTTTCGAAAATATCTAACTCTACCTACCTATCCCCAGACTGGCAGCTCTAGAAGGTCACATAGACACAGTGGCAGCCCTCCACAGCCGCGGGGCGGACCCCGACGCTCTAGACGCGGACCGGCGTAGCACACTGTACGTGCTGGCGTTAGACAATCGCATGGCCATGGCGCGATATCTGCTCACACATTGCTCTGTCAACGTTGATACTACTGATAGCGAGGTAAGATATTCGAAATCGGCTGCTTTTAAAAGTTGTGGGGGAGTAAACGTTTCTATTGTCGGAGGATTTTTAAATTTTAAATTTGATCTTGTTACACATATGTAAAGGGCGCTCTACACTCGCGTCGCGAAAGGCCGCGTAACGCGTGTTTAGATGGTTTCGCGCGTTCATGTTCACGCGTTGCGCCGTTCCCGCACGGCGTGAATTCACAGCAAGAATCGCGGGAGAGTGTAGAGCGCGCTTTAACGTGTCCGTTTAATGTTGTTCCGCAGGGTCGCACGCCCCTGCACGTGTCCGCCTGGCAGGGCCACACGGACATGGTGAACCTGCTGCTGAAGGTGGGCGGCGCGGCGGTGGACGGGCGCGACCGCTGCCTGCGCACCGCCCTGCACGCCGCCGCCTGGCGCGGCCGCGCTCACGTGCTGCGCGCGTTGTTAAGGAGGGGGGCGGACCCGTCCGCCGTGTGTACGCAAGGGGCTACGCCGCTTGGTGAGTGACCCATGACCCATGTGACTTGTGACCCATGACCCATGACCCATGTTTCCCATGAGACCCATGAAACTACATTGTGTTCGGGCCACGCCACTTGGTGAATGCTAGAAGAATAATGTGACCCATTGCGTAGAAAATGGGCCGTGTGATATGTAAATCCACACGGTGTCGCATATGGGTTTTGTATAGCTTGTGACTTATAGACAATGTTTACTCATGATCCATGTTACCTATGTTATACATGTCAATCATGACTGATGTGACTTGGTGCCCCATGAGAGCCAAGAACTATGTGACCCCAAGAAGTGATGCCATGTCACATGTGATATTTGACTAAACCCATCATGACGCATGAGAGACGTGACGCATGAGAGATGGCTTCTGTGATCGATGACCCATATTACGTGACGCATCATAATCAATGAGATTCGTTATTTGACGAGTCCGTGTGACATATCAAACTTCGCCATGTGCATTGTTTGCGCGTTGCACAGAGTTATATCTGCATAAGTTTCTGACAGCATTTTTGTCTGTCTGTCCAGGTATCGCAGCTCAGGAAGGTCACGAGGAGTGTGTGCTGTGGTTATTACAGCATGGAGCTGATCCGCTACAGGCTGATCATTGTGGTGAGCTGTTTCCTCTGTCCATTCATCATCATCATCATCTCAGCCTGTAGCAGTCCACTGCTGATATAGGCTCCTCCAAACGTTCTCCAGCGCGACCGGTTCATTGCCACCTGCATCCTACTCATCCTAGCCTAGTCTTTTTCCCAACTATGTTGGGGTCGGCTTCCAGTCTAACCGGATTCAGCTAAGTACCAGTGTTTTACAACAAGCGACTGCCTATCTGACCTCCTCAACCCAATTACCTGGGCAGCATCCAACATCATTGTAGCAGTTTTACTGAAATTAAAATTCTGCTTTCTTTTACTGAATTTCTACTGCCAGATTACGACAATTATTCAGACTGCAATTAAAATCGTCTATCTTATACATACAGGTCGGACCCCAGCTAAAGTAGCTTGGCGAGCGGGCCACGCGAACATCTGCCGCCTGCTGGAGCGTTGGGCGGCGCCCTCCGCCCCCGCCGCGCCCGGCCCCGCCCCCGGCCCCGCCCCCGGCCCCGCCCCCGCGCCCGCCCTCGCGCAGGACGCCGTGCCCCGCCCGCCCAGTGCCGGTGAGTTATATGTGATGTGTGATGGTATGTGCCTAGTGTACAAAATTTGCTTCAAGTGTAGTTGTTGAGATCCTTTGATGTAATAGGGATGATGACAATTTTTTTCCGTCTTGTAGTTATTTTGTGTAATAATGGATACGTATTTTTTAATTTGTCCCGCAAACATAAATTGACCAAATTACTGTGAATGAAACTTACGCGTGACGTCACCATTGAGTATAAATTTTACTCTATCGTTACGTCACAAGCCTCTCCTAAATTTTAAAGCAGTTAATCTTTGTCAATTCTAGTTTTTCTGAAAAAGGAAATAATGCGTGTCTCATACTTTTCTCAGTCATCATCCCTATTGTAAATAAGTTGAACATTTTTTAATGCATTTCATAAAAACTACAACTTATTTATAGTGTCAACACACACCAGAAGAAGACAAAAGTAGAAGAATTAAATATTTTTTCTCCCATGGAGATTAGTAATGGTTGGGGTCACCTTGCCAAACCCAGTACGATAAGTGTTTGTGTGAACCACGAATGCTTGTTCGGATTCCGGGGGTCTCCGGTGTAAAACCTCCGCAAAACAAGAATAAAATTCCATTCATCTGGAGTCGTTTTTAAGTAATAATAAAAAAGTGTATTGGAAGCAGAAAACCGTCTTTAAATATAAACTCTTTCGCTTGCACCTCGTTAGAAAACCCTCTCTCTCTCAAATTACAACTAACATAACTCTATCCCTCTCTCACCAGAACTGTATCTATCTATCTCTCTCTCTCCCCCAGGCTCACCGGAATACAAACGCCGCAGCGTGCACAGTTCCAACTCAACTAAATCGTCGTCGAACATGACGGGCGGTTCGGCGCGCTCGCATTCACACCAAGAGGGCAATGATAATACTCATGAAAAGGTACGACTTATAATATACTAGCTGTTGCCCGCGACTTCGTCCGCGAGGTTAGAAGATATAAGTTAGGAATTTTTGAACGGAAGCCCTCGAAAATGAATAATTTTCCCTGTTTTTTTTTTCACATTTTCCATTGTATCTTCGCTCCTTTTAGTCGCATCGTGATGGTATATAGCCTAAAACCTTCCTCGATGAATGCTCTATTGAAGTAGATCCTGATATTAGCGCGTTCAAACAAACTCTTCAGCTTTATATATTATGGGTTGGGCTATGGTATGGGCCGATGGGCTAAACTGTTTTATATTATTAGATTTAATCAAATACCCTATTCGCACGCTCTTTTCACATTATAATTTCAATAATATTGTTTGTCCAGGCAAACCGCGCGCACCTCTCTCTCTCGTTTGCCCAACAAGTGGCGCGCTGTGGGCGCGGCCGACGCGACATACCCGAACACAACGAGATACCAGAAAACCACGCCGTCGAGAAGGACTCCAAGCTAAGGTTAGTGGGTATAGGACTACCAGTCTGTGTGCCCACTGCTGGGCAGGCTGGGCTGCTTGTCTTAATATTTCGCTTTATTGTTGCAGTGTCTTTCAGGTATTCTAATCAATAATATTAGATACACAAATATTAGAAACACGAAATTTACGCGGGGTATCATTTCTATAAATAAATTTTGCTTAGTCGTTAAAATTGCTCTCAAAATTTGAAGCAAAAAGTGTATCTTTGTATTTTTTATACTATTTATTTTTGTATTTCATCATCTTAAAAAAAAAAAAACAATGTTTTAGAAAAAAAGGTCGTCATTGTCGTCGTCGTCGTTTCATACATTTATAATAGCTGTATGGATTGGTGAATGTATAGTTACCGGCACAAATCTTGAGCGCTCCGCGAAAGTGTAGGGATCGCTTTGCGCATCGTAAAATAAAACGCCAATCCATTGTGCGTACTCGTCGTCTTGAGGTGTATGCAACTGCAGCAAAGAACTTGCAGACATTTATTATAATGTAAAATGTTACTATAATATTTTATTTTGAAAAGAGTAACTTATGGAGTTTCTTGTAGGTTCTTCTCCATAAGAATGACACTTTGGAACCGTGCAACTAGAGTCAGTAATGTAACGTTTTAAAAGTGCCTGAGAAACGGCCTATTTGAAATAAAAACTTTTGATCTTGATTTTGAAAGAACGAATTTCAACGAATCCCTCATGACAGCTACGACGCGATGCGCTGCGGGAGAGTCACTACGCTGTAGTCCGCCCCGCGCCTCTCATACCGCAAAAGGGACACAAAAAATCACTTCTAGGTGAAGGTCAGCGCTCAAGATCCGTGCCGGTTACTCTCACACTCTCTCTCTATTGCCGTCCACTGCTGAACGTAGGCCTCCCCCAAAGAGCGCCAACCATAACTATACGTGTGTGCAGGAGTTACGCGGCCAACGAGCGCGACGCGGAGCTGGGGCTGTGGTCGCGCGGCTCGCGGCGCGGCTCCGCCAGCCCGCTGTACGCGTCGCCGCCGCGCACGCCCGTCAGCGACCTCACCAGCCCCACGCAGCCGCATCTGCTGTTCGGTGAGTGCGGATACTGGTATTAGACAAAAAAATATATTTGTTTTTATTACTAGAAGTATCTTTGTACAGTAATTAAGGACTCCCACACTAAAACCTTTCGATCAATCCGGTATTAAGGCTTTTTTAATACTTGCTACCCTAGCAAACTTTGGTAAGCCATGGTGTTGAAAGAAACGTTATATGCGAATGAAAAAAGAATCACTTAAGAGGATAAAAACTAGATTGTCCGATTCTAAAGCATACCCAATATGCACAAAATATTTCATAAGAATCGGTCTAGCCGTTTCGGAAGAGTTTAACTACAAATACATACGAAAAATAAAAAATGCTTCCGTCACGGTGTACGTAATGCTTTTTCGTTTCTCTTTACCCAATCAGGCCTGTTCTCCTCATTTATTTGTCTTACAATAAATTATCTCATAATTCTTGATCATCTCTCCACAGGATCACAGCCTCCCAGTTTGACAGCAGTACAGCCGGTGTTGACTGACACACACTTCAACAGAGACACTCACATGAGGATCATACTAGGACGGGACAGCAAGCCGCCGCAGGAGAGGGAGAGGTGAGATATAGCTATACCATGAACTTATGAACTTGAAAAGCTATCATTTAAGCACGTAAACTATACTAAATACATACTGTGCTCTGGTGTCAGAGTTTAAGCTGTAAAAAGTGTGACTCTTGATAAGTTATCAGTTGTGTCGCTCCCCTACCGATGTTTTCCTGCACTGTTCTCAACGGTGTTTTCTTTTTTAAATGCCCATACATTTGGAATAAACATTTAATTGACCCTTAGATAAACCAAGTCAAAGTAGAAGGTTTAAATCCCAGTTCGCACCTATGTATGTATTTCATTCATGGAGGTATTACACAAAGATGTTAACCTCTAACGTTGCGTCACGTTAGAGGACTATGAGCGAGTTACACTCTGACACCAGGGCCCCTATTCTGCTATTTACAATGACCGATGAAGTAATGGCAATTGGAGTAAATTTGAAACTACATATTCCTATTCTCTTAAGCATTTTGCAAACATTGGAAATTGATGTTATTCACCGTCAATGTTCCAGCCCGTACTGAATTTCCGATTACTGTCTTGGAAAAATGCTTACGATTAACAAATAGTGTCAATTTAAAACAATTTCCATTAATTCATCGGCCGTTGTAAATAGTAGAATTGGGTCCCAGGTGGTACATCAACCATACGATAGGAAAGAAAAAGAGATATGGTAAATTAAACTTTTGGCCTATTTAATAACCATATAGTTTCTATACAGGCTGAATATCAGCTTAAATTGAATAGTTGGTGTTGTCTTGTTAAACTAAATGTAAGCAAAAATCTCAGAAATTAATGCATTTGTGTGCCTTAAAAGCTAACTTATTGGAATTAAGAATGTTTAAGTAAATGGTGTAAAAGTAAGTGGTTTTTAAATAAAGTTAAGCACTGTTTTATATTATTTAAATATTCTTAAAGTATACTTATGTAATATTGGTGGAATATTCAGCTTTAGGCTTTGACAATTATTATGAATAAATATTCATGTTTAAATCTGTACAAGAGACCGTGGCAATAGATGCTGTGCTCAATGTCAAAAGGAAATAGGTCCTACCAAAATGAAAAAAAAAACTGGTCAAATTTGTTTCGAAGCCCCCAATTTTATCGGAAAATGAAGATAAATTCTGTTTTACAAGTAGTATTTTAAACAGTTTAGTTTTATTTTATTAAGTTTTGACCATCTAAGATAAGAAAAATCAAAGTGTCTGTATCAATTTACTTCTATCACAATATTTACAAAACCGAATACCCAAAGCCGAATATTCAAATACCAAATTTAAACATTAGCATAACACCAAAAGTAAAGTATATATGTATGTAACATAGCGAGGTGTGGAAAGCGATGGGTCGCGTTGCGTGCAACCGCATAATGGGCAGTATCGGGCGCGCGAAAGGCCGGATATTTAAGAAAACGTGAGTCCACGCTTCAGAGGTGTAACTGTAGTGAGGACTGGGTTCCGTACTGTGATTAACATGTGATTAGGAGTCGGTAGATAGCTGTAAACCCTTGTAATAAGCAATAGAAGTATAATCTCTATATACTTACATGAATTTCGCGTACGCTTATGTATGCTATAGAAGTAACCTCAATTTATATTAAAACTAGCTGTTACCCGCGACTTCGTCCGCGTGGTTCGGAAATAAGATATTTTCTCGTAATAAATCGTAGCCTATGTGTTAATACACACTCACAAACTTTCGCCTTTATAATATTAGTGGGATTACCCCACACGTTGTATGCCCGCGACAGAATCCTAAACTGCTCAACCGATTTTAATTAAATTTGCAGTGGTTTATATTATAGCTTGGTATATTTGTGCTTCATATTTTTGTCTACTTATACCAAGGTCTGTGTATCTTTGCCGAGTTAGAACAGTTAGACGCAATGGGATATGTTTTATCAAACTGTCGGTAAGTTAATTAACAGTAGACTGACAGTGAGATCTTAACTGTCATTCAAGTATTTAAAAGTTTGCAGTAAATAGACAAAAATAATTAAAATATGAAAATATGGTCATTGATAAAGCCAGCCAAGTGCGAGTCGGAGTCGCAACCCTGAGGGTTCTGTACAAATATGCTAAAGAATAACAAATCAAGGGATAACAATTTGAGATAACTTAATTGACTTGAAGTTATCACAAATTTATTTATTACCATATCAACGCTGTTTAATCTCAATCTTGATTATTGCGGTAACAGAAATATATCATCTGCGTAAATTTCAAAAGAGTCTAGATAGACGTACAGACAACGGTATCTCAGTAATACAGTTCTCTTTTTACCCTTTAGATACGGAACCCTAAAAATACCCCTAAGTTAGATTTGTAGGTCCGTAATTTTCAACTCTTGCGCATTGATAATTCTTATATAGTTTAGTCCACTAACAGTTACACCTCGATGTAAATACAGCTGGGATTGGCTACGCGGCTGGCGGATAGGACCTGGCATCATACATCATCATCTGCTTATATAAAAATATACAATACATGAAAAGAAGATAATAAATTGTCAACTAGGTTCAGAGTAGGCAAATACAAGCACTACATTCTTAAAACTTGTTTGTATGTATGTTACATAGTTCTGAAACCTCAGACAAATATACCTTAACAGGCAGATATTTAAGATTATCTTAAAATTAAATAACGTTACAGTATTATGTTAAGGTACTAACTACCCCATTTGGCATTCAGAAAATCATTTATTATATTTTTGTTGTTGAAAACTAGTATTAGCATAATAATACTGCCGAATAATAATGACTTGGCATAATGCATACGGGACGTTTAGGTTTTTATTATGTAACCAGTATTTATGCACTAACGACCTCCGTGGTCGAGTGGCGTACGCACCGGTTTCAAGGTGTCGCTAGACGTCTGAGGTCCCGGGTTCGATCCCCGGTCGGGTCAATGTAAGAATTCTTATTTCTACATTGTCTCGGGTCTGGGTGTTTGTGGTACCTTCGTTGTATCTGAATTCCATAACACAAGTGCTTCAGCAACTTACTTTGGGTTCAGAACAATGTATGTGATGTTGTCCGCATTTATTTATTCATTTATTTTTTATTTTTTTATGGCTAAAGATCAATGGTTTAATAGTGCCAATATATTGCGCCTAGGCCGTGTTTATTTACTTAAGCCTCCAGTCAATATTAACTAAATTCAATATGTATAAGCTCTAATACCATAGTTAACTTAACCCATATCATTAACTGAAGCTTAGCAAGCTAACTAATTACGCTAACTGGTGGTGGGTGCACGGTAACTAACAGTTGACTTTAAACTTCGTGTTTTAACCGTAGTTTAAAGCTTATTATTAACGGTTTAAGGTTTTGATTTTATGTGATTTGATAGGATATATCTTTATAAGTCAGTAACGAATTCCATAATATTAATAATTTATACATCTAGTTTAATAAAAGTGTAATAAATGCCAGTACTTAATAATATTTATTTGACATTTTAGCTATATTTCATTTTTGTTAAGGTTACTTTAAAAGGGGTAAACTATATTGTTTCTTTTAGTCTAAGATATAAGTTAAAAAATAGAATGCGACAGAAAAGTAATGTAAAACAAAAAAAAAATCTTTTTTTTACCACTGAAATGAATCAGTCGTTTATATATTTACTAGCTGTTGCCCGCGACTTTGTCCCCGTGGGTAGAAGATATAAGTTATGATTTATACCGGCCCTGTTTTTTTCACATTTTCCATTGTATCTTCGCTCCTATTTGTCGCAGCGTGATGGTTTATAGCCTAAAGCCTTCCTCGATAAATGGTCTATTCAACACAAAAAGAATTTTTCAATTTGGACCAGTAGTTCCTGAGATTAGCGCGTTCAAACAAACAAACAAACTCTTCAGCTTTATATATTAGTATATAGATAAAAAGTCACACCAATTTTGTTTACCTTTTTTAAATACTTCAACTAATGAAGTATAGGTTTGAATACTATTCTTAATATTACAAATTACCAATCCTATAACTGAACGCATTATTGTTATTTTAAAATCAAATGCAAGAATAAAAACAATTTTCTTTATTGAAGAATAATTTAGACATAACATAAACTGGTTTCGAATTGCCTACTATGTGTAATAGAAGCCAGTGACCAAATCGTTAGATCACAACGACGCTAGAATACAATTACTATAGAACTTTAAAATTATATGATTTTCAGAATCGTTAGTGCCATGTTAAGATAATTTATAATATGTATTCTTTTATTTTTCATATAGCAAAGGCAAAAGGAACGGCATAGTGACGAATCCAGCGATGAGATTGGTTGCCAACGTCAGGAATGGTCTCGGTACGTATTAGTTGCGTAGCTTAATATTTGAACTTTTGACTGGCCTGTTGGTCTAGTGGTTAGTGACCCTGACTGCTATATCGGAGGTCGTGGGTTCGATTCCCGCCCAGGGCAAATGTTTGTGTGATGAGCACGATCATTTGTTCTGTGTCTGGATGTAATTTATCTATATTATATATGTATTTAGAAATATATAAGTATGTTTATCAGTTGTGTAGACACTCATAATACAAACTATGCTTAGTTTGAGGCTAGATGGCGTTGTATGTAAGTTGTGAAGTATGATTATTTCTAAATAGCTATGTAGTAGTTTTAATAAAATTGTTGGTTCACACTGTAGGTACTGTTGTTTCTAAAAGTAATGACTTATAATTGGATTTTTGTAAACTAAATTATAGCTATTCAAGATTTGTATAGCCGTTAGTCCTGCATATTGTATTAAATGAATAAATAAGTAAACTGTCAAATCTTCCATTTGACGAAAAGTTTGACAGGTTGATAATGAGGCATTACTGCCGCCTTATGTACCACAATAGGGATGATGACATTTTTTTTTCGCAGTGTCCGTCTTGCAGTTTTTTGTATAATAATGGATACGTATTTTTTAATTTGTCCCGCAAACATACATAAATTGAAGAAATTACAGTGAATGAATCTTACGCGTGACGTCACCATTGAGTATAAATTGTACTCTATCGTTACGTCACAAGCCCCCTCTCCTAAACTTTAAAGCAGTTAATCTTTGTCAATTGTAGTTTTTCTGAAAAATAAAAAAATACGTGTCTCATACTTTTCAATTATCTAACTGAGGGACTAATGTGATTTTTTCTTTTCATACCCAGTCATCATCAATATTTTTTTATGATAACTATCGTGAGACTGATTCATTATTAAATGATGTAACGGTTTACTCACGCGTATTTATCGGGGGTGCCCATATAGGGTGGCTATATATATATATATATATTATATCATGTTTTACTTTAACAGACAGTGCCGCAGCCAACATACGTCGGACGGGCGTTGCTATCGCAGCGAGCGCGAGTTCCGCCAACCCAGCTGTCAAAACAAACGCCTTCCAATGGAGGAAAGAGACACCACTATAATACTAGCCGTAAGACAGACAGAGATGACACTATATTGAACCTTTGAGGAAGAAAAGGCTACGTAATACAGTAGCCGAGTGTGACAATGAAGCTTTTATAATACAACCGTAAGAGAGAAAGAGATGGATATATATTGCAGTGACAAGTGTAAAAAGGATGCCGCTATAATTAAACAGTCAGAAAGAGATGGAAGACACAAGATTAGACAAGTAAGATGAGTTTTGAAAGTATTTTAAAAGTAGACGAAAATAATGATTTCTAAAGTCAACAGATTGATTTCTTTTTGTGTTTTTGAGGAAGGGAGATGCCAATATACAAGCTGTAGAATGCCATCTCGCTTCCACAGAACGATTCTGGAAGCCTAGACAATGTCACATCGCATTAGAATGGAAAACTTCAAATGTATGTGAATGACATTCCGCTTCGACAAGTGATGTGACTTTGACTTGTCAGTTCAATACATTTGAGGGATTCGTCAGCGTTAGCGAGGAGATGTGTGACTTGTATCCAGGTAAACAGTTATTTTAAAATAATAGGAATGTTGTAAAAACATTTCTGATCTCTAAAACGAACAAATTAATAACAATAAAATTAAAAATGCCTAACAAACGACGCATTTAACAAAAAAATATGTATTCTATTATTTAAAACTAGTCTTTATGAAAGTAGTCATATGGTTTAGAATCAAAATATAATGTAGAAAAACAATATTTCAAAAATTATATATGAAACATGATTTCTGGACTGACAACCCTATTGGAGTATGTCAGTTCTTGTAGGTATTTATTTATTGTATATGTACCTATTATATTAATTGGCAACCTTAAATATTGGTACTAATTAGTATAAGGGTCAATTCTCACTTCAAGAACAGAAGCCTGCAGCTCTCCTTCAGCTTCTGATATTATATTTGTCGCGTTTTTTGTATTTACACTTTTTCGAAACGTCTCGTCCGATTGACATGAAATTTGGTAGATCTGAGAATCGTTCGTCTATATTCATGTCCCCGAATATTAGTTTTTGGTCCATTTTTGCTGTTTACGTTAAAAATACATTCAAACCTAAGTTTTCAATCTTATACGATCATTCTTATTTTTTACCTGGCTGAACCATGTTTTCTGCGTCAGCTAGTGTAATTAAATATTATCAGCCTGTATAAGGTCCACAGCTGGGAAAATTAATTATGAACCTTAATTCAAGTAGATAAGAATCAATATGATTTGTAATATGATTAGTAAGACTCTGCTGGCTACTGCACTTTTTGTGTGAATTACCCTAAAATAATGATTTAATTGTAATATTTTTCTTTGACCATACATGTAACAAAGATTTATCTGAAATAATAATTATATTCTTCTGATACGTACACTGTATAGAAAACTTAATACTTTCTAAGGCAACAAGACATAGTATTCATAATGAAAAACAATGGCGTTGATTTCAAAAAAAATATATTGCTTTCCTATTCCTAGAAAAGGATAGCAATAGATAATAGGTGACTTCAAAATAATGAACCTAGTTCCTGTTATAACCAGAGAACTATTTTACTAGCCAATTTTTTTTAGGATTTGTCTGTTTGGTAGTAATACTTATACAACTTTTGAATAACTAATACCGATTTTTAAATATAAAGTATAACTAGAATTCTTAAATCACTGCGAGTCCGCTGCGTTTTTTAAACCACGTTGAAATATCTGAAAGCAAATTTCCTTTCACACTAAATAAAAAGCTGGTATTTCTTTTGGGTTTAGTTAAAAAAATCCTGTTTAAAAACTTCGTCTAGACTATTAACTATGTAACAAGTTAAAAGGAATAAGCGCCATTGTTCACACGACTCTACAATTAAAACGCGATGATGAGGTGGAAACGATTCGTAAGTTACAGAATAGCTGTTGTACAATAACTGTTGTTATAGAACGTATTGTGTAGTTTTAAAGTCGTAAAGTATGTCTGTTAAATAAAAGACTCATTAAGAAATTTAATCCTTGTGTCGCTAATTTCACAAACATTCAAGTCACATGCACAAAGACACCCAGACTCGGGACAAGCGTTCGTGGATCACACAAATGTTTGTTCTACGCGATGATTGAACTCGACACGTCGCGCTCAGTGGGTTTGGCGTGGTGACCTCAACCACAGTCAAGTAGTTATAGTCACAGCAGAGAAATCATAAATGTCCTTATTAATGGACTGACCCAATGGCATGATAGTGAGTTCGGCTCATTGGCCTCCACGTAACTTCAAGATTCCTATCTTGGCACAGCCAGACACAGAAATGATTGTGCGAATCATGCAAATATTTCTCCTAAATAGAAATCGAACTCACGTCCTCTGGTATAGCAGTAAAGTCCGTTGATCACTGGACTGGTTGTAGAAAATATGCTCTCATTTGCTGTAGATTTTCTTTTTTAACATAAATTAATTAATTAATTAATTAATTAATTTGGGTAACCTTTTTACACTTCCAAACTTAGTTTTTGAAAAGTACAAAACTTGCAAAAAGAACAATCCCTTAATATTCTGAATTTATACAGCCATATAATTCTGTATCTTAAAACTACACGATACGGTCTAAAGTTGTCGGGCAAAACTATTCCTAGCAATAATTTGTCGCGATGCAACTATATATAGTTAATACAAAAATATAATTGTGTAAAATATTATTACGTAATGTCAACGAAAATGTTGAGAACTCCTGGATATATTAAGCTTACGTTAAGCCATAAGAATTATTTTTTATTGATTATTTTTTACTGCATTTTTAATTTGACTATTTCGAAGTGCTTTAATTAATTGACATGATGCCTAAAGCTTAACGTGAGCTCAATATATTATTTATATTTTGTAACCAGATTAGTGTTGCCACTAATCAAAGATTTTGCGTTCGTCTCAAAATACGTACTTTATAACGTTAAGTTGTATATAATAAGCCATATTTAATCAGTGTACTGGCAACACTGCAAGCGAATAGACGACTGTAACTAGAATTTAGTTGTATTTATTTTTTGTAAGCATAAAAAATATAATGTAACTATAAATATTCGAATGTAAAGACTCGAAGGAAAGATATTACTCATTATGAACAAACTAATAATATGTGAAAGCGCCATCTAGCGAAACACAGCGGAACCATTTAAGACAATGATTCTTCTTGTTGAAACTAGATGGCGTTGTTACAAAATAAAATGAGTGATGATCTTTCAATTTATAAAGTTGTAGTTAGACAGCTATTAGGATGAAAAAAAATATGTTAAATTAAAAAAATAATATAGAAATAAAAAATCTCAATGGTAGTTGTGTTAGTATTTGGGAGTCCTAAGGTATTTAAATAAGCTGGCGATTATACATGTATTTATTTATTCAATTTAATTAAAAAAGAAACGAAATTCTTAGAAAATAATCGAATACTTCCGTATTATATTGAAATGTATTTAAAATTTAGGACTAAAAATCTATTAAAATTTGACCTAAATATACACAATTTTTTTTCTTTAATTAGAAGCCATTTTGACCGTAATCTCTAAAATGAATTATTAATTCAAATGCATTAAAATTTGTGTGCGTTTTGAAGCTTGAATAACAGATGACATCCCTTATTTTTACGTTGCGGTCAAAAAGTAATTAATTGTTCATAAAAAACATGTTTAATTGTCCACTGATGACAAATTACGTATTATGCGAGGCTGAGTTTAATAATTATATATTTCCATATATTTTGTTTAAATATTTACAGGTTATGCTATCGAAATAGTTTCGATCTTAAAGCAAGTAATTTTGGAAATAATATATAGCTTTTAGCCGTGTATGATTTTTGTAAATCTGTCTGAAGGACGTAACATTTTTTTGGTCTAATTATTTTATACTATACTAGCTGTTCGCCCGCGGCTTCACCCGCGTCGAGGTCGGTTATATCGCGTTTCCAAGAGATCTCATCAAAAGTCCGGGATAAAAACTGTCCTATGTTCTTTCTCAAGGTCAACTCTATCTCTGTACCAAATTTCATTAAAATCAGTTCAGAGCTTTAGACGTGAAAGCGTAACTGACGGACAGACAAACAGTTACTTTCGCATTTATAATATTAGTAGGGATTGTAATTAATAGCAAACAACAGGTAATTTTGAAATTTGTAAAGCAAAATGTGTGGGAATATAGAAAGCGTTCTTATTGTGTCATATTAAACCGAGGCTAAAATTGTATGGTTTATAGATTGTATGAAATTATCGCAACCATTGTATCGTGTATTATTTAGTAAAGGTGATATATTTGATTTAGTTATTGACGCGCTGTTTGTATTTGGTTGTAGTTAATTTTAGCCCACTGTTGGGCAAAATTAAGTTTATTGGTCTGTAACTGGTCCACCGCTGGGCCGTATAAATAGGCATCTATTTTAAAAAGTCAACATTTTTTATACTCCATCACTGAAAGTACTGAATTGTATCATTTAATAATGTTTCATCCTGACGAAAGTTACGAAAGAAATATGGGTTTAAACATTATCATATTTTAAATACATGCATATTATATGGTATATAAAAAACTCCACATATGTAAGTCTTGACATATGTGGAGCCATTACAATTACCATTTAAGAATACAAGAGCAGATAGCCGATACATTTAATTTCAATCGGTTTTCCATAGCTTTCTCAAAAACGAGTATTTGGTCTAAAAGAATTCTTAAAAATGCTAAATGTATTACAAATGAAAATCAAAATCAAATCATCTTTGGTGTGTATTTCTGTTACAAGTACAATATAAATGATTTAGTAATAATTAAAATAAAATAATTATACCCAAATACAGACAGTACGTTCTCTATATAATTAAAAACAATTCTTGCTAACATCAAGTCAGTAATTTAGTTCTTCATACGTCATTGGTTTTTGATAGAGATTCCAACCTTTTTGGTGCATAATCTTTTTTATTTTGTGGTTGTCAGTTAAAAGCTATCTTATGCCTTTGTAATAAAGTTGGTATTTGTAACACAATACATTGTATGGTAACTAGTTTTCTCATTATGTTGTTAATTGGAAAAACTACTTTACACCTTTGGAATAAAGTAGGTTTTTGATCGTGGAGGAATACTTTAGTTTTCTTGAGATTATATTTTGTAGCAATACAATTTCATTATTCTTCATTGAAAATATTTGTAGTATTAATCACCGCCTTAGCTCACTGCAGGCGATTTCAGATCCAAATATATAGCATCCAGGTTTCCTCACGATGTTTTTCTTCACCATTTGTCAGTGGTGTCTTAGAATAACTAAAAATGTATTTATATGTAGAGTAATTCTTTGAAAGCCAAATCTTCTTATCGTATGGTTGATGTACAACCTGGTGTCAGAGTGTAACCCGCCCGTAGTCCTCTGACGTGACGCAACACACCCTTGAAACATTCTTAGACGTATCTTCCCAAAGCTTTTTTTCCCCATTAGCCAAGCAAAGCTAGTTAGCTTAATTGACAGAGATTGTTTAATAATAATAAGCAAGCTTTAAATTGTATGACAGTGACACATTAATGAAAGCTGTGTTAGTACACAACATCACTGTATAGTTACAAGGGTTACCAACAGATGGCGCCACGCGAAGATTAATTGAATGAACTGTAAGTAACAAAGTTGAATATTTTTGTTTGTAGAAGTTTCTCTATCAAAGACCAAGTCGTTATATATGTAGTTATAAAGCTTTTTGTAAAAACTTAGCGATATTTATTTATTAGACGAAATGTGTGCGTTTCAAATGTGATCTATTTTAAGTGCGAGTGACGTAGCCGCCGTGCAATCTGTGGAAATATATATAATTTCTCTTAGTTAATTGTTTTATTTGTGTTTTTATCCTTGTAATTTACCTAATGCGGTGAGGCATCAATAGCATTTATATTTGTCTGGAGTTTGTGCTGGAAATTCAACCTCTTTTTGACCGACTTCAAATAGGGGAAGGTTCTCAATGAAATGAAATGATGAATTAAGTTTGGACCAGAACATTTTGTTAGAAGTCCACTGTTTGCTTTCGTCCAAAAAAAATGTAAGGAAATCCTAGAAAATCTACTTTTTTTCAGAAACGACTCCCGCACTAAGGAATTAAATCCTTGTGTCGGGGGGGGGGGGGGTTACAAATTTACCGGTTAAATTCTCCGGAGTGATTCATCCTCTTTTGTACTTAGGACCACGAGAAAGCGATGCCCACTACTGCAATTTCAAAACCCTCCAAACAAGTGAAAAAGCGTCCTCAGTGGTGCATAAGAACTCAGAGTGATATTCGTGGGTAAACATTATTTGGTGATTGAAAATGTTGGGAAAATGAACGCAATACATTCTAATGGACAATTCCACCGCCCAGGCGAACATCAACCGTAATAAGTTCCACAGAGCTTGCATGTCTTTAAAGCGCGTTTAAAAAGAATTCGATCGATCACACTGCTTGACGACCTCCGTGGTCGAGTGGCGTACGCTCCGGTTTCAAGGTGTCGCTAGCTCTGAGGTCCGGGGTTCGATCCCCGGTCGGGTCAATGTAAAAATTCACATTTCTACATTGTCTCGGGTCTGGGTGTTTGTGGTACCTTCGTTGTATCTGAATTCCATAACACAAGTGCCTCAGCAACTTACTTTGGGTTCAGAACAATGTATGTGATGTTGTCCGCATTTATTTATTTATTTTTAACTACACTACTTCTGGATGTAAGGCTCGGAGTGGCAATGCTGCAAATAGTTAAGAAAAACTCACTGCTAGCAAAAATGGGGTAACATTCAGGTCAATTTGTCTTCAAATTTAATTGTGCATGTCTCGTGAATATTTTGGAAAGCCCCTGCAATACAATGATTAAATTCCTCAGTGTTAAAATGTCGTTTAAAATAAATTTATCTTAAAATAATTTATATTGACTAATGGAATAGTTTACACAGCTGTCATTACAGTTTATAGGTTGGCATCTTATAGAATTGCCGACGTATTTTTAAAACATGAAAAATGAATATTACTATTTCAAAAGTTACTTAGTTCTTAAAATTAATTGTTTGGATCATTGAAATAACTATTTTCTTACTACATGCATATGAATATCATTCTTCTATCTATATAGGCGCGGGATTTCTTTAGTTTTCTCACAAGTCCGGATACTTTACAAATAAAGTAAGTCATCACCATCATCAGCCCATATTCGTCCACTGCTGGACATAGGCCTCTCCTATCGCACGCCATCGAGATATATCTTCTCCTCGCATCCAACTCGTGCCATCTTCCGCAGATCATCACTCCACCGTACCTGAGGAAAGAAAAAATAAAATTCTATTAATTAGTATCTAAAGTTTCATGATTTTGGAAGAGCGTAATGGTAATCATAAGTCACCCTCTTACACAATTTGTAGTAAATCTTACCCGCGACGCGTGTATAACGACAATTAAAAGTAAAATGTAAACAAGCGAGGTGTCAGCTTACCCCTGTGGCTCAGCGCCCGCGTGGAGGGCTCTCGCTCCGCCCGAGCGTGCACACTGCATAATGGTCGGCACACGACAGCGTAGGGTTGTCTCGTAACGGGAAAAATAAGATTGGTTTCTGTTTTATACCTACTCTCTATACCTAATAATGAAATATAGGAAAAGAGTATATATGTTTGAGTGGGATAATGCAGCGAAATTATAACAAAGATTACAATATTACAATTACAATAATATATTAAAATTAAACAGCTATTTGACACAAAACACTGCATCCAAATCTGTTCACCCATTTAGGTCACTATGACACAGACAGACACACAGAGTTAAATTTGACAACTCCTCATCTGGTAATGGGGGTTGACAGTAGCTTATCCAGTTTAACCCCATTTCATAGCTTTTGAAGTCCATACAATGATACCGGCCCCAATAACTGTAATATTAACATTTAAAAATTTTAAATAAAAGAGCGTATATTTAAGTAGAATAACAAAAATATATGTACATGTAGAACACAATAGACATACATTGTATACATTAATAAAAAAAAATATGTTGGCAACCCTATGTCAAAGTAATCGGCGGATAATAAGCCCGGTAAAAAGCCGTAACCCGATCCCGGATCACGCTTGTTACCAGTTCAACTTGAACCGATGCGGTCTAATCTGTTGTTGAACGCAGGTTTAATTGCGTAAACTAATATTAGTACGAATTTGTATATAGATAACATTCTCAGGGATTTTTAACTGTTTAAATGTTGCGAAAACGTCATAAAACATTTTGTCTGAGGAAATGGCGCACTAATATCCTTAGAATAGAAACTATTTTTTTTGTAAAAAATCTTAAAATTATTAGAAAGAAACTATGTTGCCCCCCAGTCTGCAGTAAACGCAGAATTTTGTGGATATGTCCATTGAATGTTTGTTACTCTTTCAAGCGAAAACCACTGAATGGATTTAGACAATATTTGGTAGATAGTTTATAACCTGAATTATCCATTATTTATGTTCCCGTGGGATTATTTTCGATTGTTAGCGGGCGGAGTTGCTGGCAACAGTTAGTATTTTGCAATTTGACCAACATGTATTGCTTGACATGAGGAAATGCAGTTTTTTTTAACACGACTCCCGCACTAAGGAGTTTAATCTTTCTGTCGCGGGGGGTTTTACAAACATACAAATCACATGCACATTGACACCCAGACTCAGATCAAGAATTGTGGATCACACAAATACTTGTCCTACGCGGGGATCGAACCCGCGACACGACACGCACAGTGGTTTTGGCGTGGTGACCTCAACCACTCGGCTATCCGTGTAGTCAAGTAGTTGTAGGGCAAAGTAATTTAAAATTGTATACTATTCGTATTAAGAGCCATGATCCTCGCACAACACGCCTGATGCCTTTAAAGTTATAAGACTCATTTTCAACGTATTTTTTAAGCTCGTAACACAATATCTAGCTACTTTGAACACACAATTTAACTTAAACTTAAGGAAGCACTCCAATCAATCTCAGGACACAAAAGACTGCTTCCGTCTGTCTCCAAGCCCTTGAGGTTAACATGCGACGGATGACATCTTGATGTAAAGGGCTCAACGTCAAATCTCCCTTAAAACAGGAAGGAAAACAAAGGACCCTTAAGAAATGTGAGCGGCGACACGCGCGCGCCACGCGGCGAGTAGCGGAACTAAGCTCTTACTGAATGAAGTTTATTAAACCGAATGAATGGATTGAAAATTCGTCTTGTTATTGTGTTTTGTTATTATTTTGGTGTAATTGTGTTTATTAAATGTTTGGGGTGGTTTTTTGGGTTTAATTTGACTTTTTGACTACGAGATTTGAGATAAGGTGAAGATTTTAGGGATTTACGAAAGTTGTGGTTACTAATTATAATAGATCTGGTAATCTGCTGCAGTTTTGCCTTTCGGAGTCTAATGATTAAAGTTCATATTAGGGGGATATTATCTATATCAGATAGCTAAAGTATTGACGAAAAGGATACAGAACGCATGGAAGAGTTTCCGGGCCCTTAAGGAACACCTGAAAGGCAGCTTACCGATTACTCTAAAAAGGAAGCTCATCGACATGTGCGTCCCGCCCGTCCTAACCTACGGTGCTCACAGTTGGTCACTTACAGAACACCAGAAGTCCAAACTCAAAATTTGCCAACGCGCGATGGAGCGCAGCATACTTGGCTTCAAACTATCGGACCGAGTAAGAAACACCACACTGCGCTCCATAACGCAAGTAACAGATGTCGGGGAAAAAACAGCCAGGCTAAAGTGGGAGTGAGCTGGTCACGTCGCGCGAATGCAGCCTGACCGTTGGGCAAAAATCGTCACACACTGGACGCCGGAAGGAGGACATCGGCAACGAGGCCGTCCGCGACGAAGGTGGTGTGACGATCTAGTCAAATACGCGGGGCGCACGTGGCCGGAACTTGCACAAAATAGAGAAGTGTGGAAGAGAAAGGGGGGAGGCCTTTGCCCAGCAGTGGGATCTAAAGCAGGCTACATAAAAAAAAAAACTATTGTCAGCATATGTATATTGCGTGATAACTGATAATGCAATATTATGACATGCCATGCCGTAGAGCTGATCTGATGCTGAAGCTGGAAGGTGGCTTTAAGAACTCCGCCAAAAACACCAAGGAGTTATATTATTCGTTTGAATTATCTTTTCAAATGGTTTAATTCCAAACATTGAAGAAAATATCCAATGGTTTTTTGTTTTTTCCGTCTTTTGCTTTTTTTAACAGTTTATTCCCGACCCATGCTCATAATTATGGACTACTTAAATACGCGTGAGAAAACTTTAACACATCATATAATTATAAGTTTATTTCACTCACAGATCTCATTTTTATTCCACGCTATACCAAAAACAATAGCAACAATAAACTCACAACTTATCAATAGAGTAATTAAGTAACATTGGCCGAATAAATTGTTGTAAATAACATTACAACGTCCCTCCAAAACTACAACAACAATTACAGTCGCGTGCCACCATTCATGCACGTTCGCGCCAATCTATTTTGACAGGTGTAACTCAATTTCATCCGCCATTTTATTTTGAGCAGGGGAACTATACAACGTTTAGTTATTTAATTGAATTTTATTAACCTTTTATACTAATACTTATTTTGATAATCTATTTAATTTTGATATTCCGTGCGATAGTGAAGGGTGGGAGTTTATGATTTTTCTTTGAAGTTCGTAAGTTAATTTAAGATAACAATTGTTTGTTAAATGTACTCTCAAGCTTTATTATTGAGTCTGTTGGTCTAGTAGTTAGTAGCCCTGACTGCTATACCGAAGGTCGTGGGTTTGGTACTTACCCAGGACAAAAGTTGGTGTGATGAGCGCGGTCGCGACTTGTTCTGTGTCTGGTGTAATGTACCTATTGTATTATGTATGTCTTTAAAAATAAATAAGCATGTTTATCAGTTGTCTAGTACTCGTAATGCAAGCTTTGCTTAGTTTGAGACTAGATGGCGTTGTGTAGAAATTGTGAATTATTATTATTTAGTTAAGTTTGCGTTGACTTCGATTGGGCAGATGGGTAAAGATTCTGAGACTTGTCGTGTTTTGGCAAAGAACTTTTAAGACGTTGATTTCGAGACCGCCTCTCCAACAGTAATCTTTTTGCATCTTTTATTTATTCCATTGGATATTGACAAATATTTTAATTATGAATAGACTTATAATATTCGTTTCGGAAGTCAAATAGACAGTCGCCCAGTATAATACGATATTACGATTCGTTAGAACTAAAAGTTGACTCATAAACAAATTAATTAAATTTATAATAACTATCGTGAGACTGATTCATTATTAAATGATGTAACGGTTTACTAACGCATATTAAAATTTATCGGGGTAGCCCGACTAGTTTCGGACCCAACCGGAGTCCTTAATCATGAGCAGACGCGGCGGGATCGATCAGTTTGACTCGCGTTAATTTAATAAATTAATTAAAGATTACACAGACATACACCTCCAGGAACGAGACGACCTAGTATTGTTTAACCGACTCCAAAAAAGAGTTTTTTATTAATTATTCGTAATCTTAACTTAACTTTATTCAGCGTGTTCATATCTATTTTAAATAAAAATAATTTTAAGTATTTATATTAATTATTAATTTCTCAGGTAATATCATTATGTTATTTTACAAAACACTAGAAAAACATATTTTCCCAAACTCTACAATCGTGCGTGATTTATCTGCCATCGGTAAAGTACCACTTTGACACTTAATTGGCAGCGCGATGTTAGGGGGCACTAAAGTACCATTCAACTTATCAACATGATCTATTATTGAAAAATGCAGTTTCGTTATCTTTTTAAACTATTTTTTATAAAATAGTTATGTAAGTGGTAATAGTTTCTTGCAAGTGTTTTCATAAAACCGTCAAGTCCGAGTCGGACGAAAACTGCCACCATCAATTTTATGACTGTAGCAATTGCAATGTGGCTTAATCTCAATGTTTAGTTTTATTATTTGTTGTTTAAGTGCCAACAGAAATGTATTATCTGACAGCTATATAGCTAACACGGTTCATGAGGAATAGAATGGTGACAAACGGACTGACTGACAAACAACGAAGCCTCAGTCATAGGGCTCCATTTCTACGAAACAACTTTTAAAGAACTCACTAATTTTTATCAAATCGCTCAATCCGGTCGGGAGCTATGATGCCACAGACAGACAAACACGTCAAACTTACAAAACCCGTCATTTTTCGTCAGGGCTTTAAAAATAACATACTACTGTCGAACTAATAACATCCATCGTCTTCCTATTGTAGTCGGTTAAAAGTCTATAATTAGTATTAATTAGCACTAATTTGTGAGTTTAACGTATTTTCGCCTTTCTACACTTACCCTTAGTCTGCCCTCAACCGGTGTGAACTCCGCCTTACCCGCTAATGAGCGCATGGCTTATCTCGCCACTTTAGGTACCAGCCCTTTGTTGTCACTATAGTGCCACTTGGTACCACTGAACAAAACGTGATGTTTTTACACTTTTTTTAGATATCTGATTTTTGTTGGCGCTGTGTTTTTTTAGATAGTGTTTAGTTAAGGATATTGAAGTTAAGTTTCGCTAGCTGAGGACTTTATTCGAATGGGTGTTTATTTTGAATCCATTAGGTATAAAAAGTTTGAAACAGATTTTGTGCTTAATTTAACCAGGAAAATACCTACAAGCTTCACTGTTGGGATCACCACGCCAAACCCATTGAATGCGACGCGTCTCAGGTTTGATCCCCGCTCAGGACAAGAGTTTTGGTAATCCACGAATGCTTGTAATGAGTCTGGGTATCTTTGTGCATGTGATTTGTGAAACCCGCTGCGACACAAGTATATTAAATTCCATACTGTGGGAGTCGAATTAAAAAACATAAAGTATGTACCTATAAAGATACTCATGTACTATCGCATTTATAAAATTAGTGTTACTCTAATAAAGATTTACTAAAGATTATCAGTAATAAAATATCTATCAGAATAAATACACAAATTAAAACGGTTATCGTCCTAGCCTTTACAAATTAAAACCATAAAGTAATTAAAATGACCGCTATAGTTAACTTAACCAGTACAAACAGCCGTTAACCGTGATAAAAGCCAGTTAAAACCGCAAGTTCAAAATAAACGGTTGTATTAAACCGCGAAATGTATAATAATAATTAACATATCATTTAAGCATTTATCTCGTTATAAATGAGTAACTATATACAATATCTGTAATAAATTAATTTGTTTGAAATATTAATAAAAAAATAATAATATTCTACAACTTTCACACAACGCCATCTAGTCTCAAACTAAGCAGAGCTTCTATTATGAGTACTAGACAACTGATAAACATACTTATATATTTCTAAATACATACATAATATAGATAACATTACACCCAAACAATAAAAACAATATTGCTGATCACACAAACATTTATCCCGGTGGGAATCGAACCCACGACCTCAGGTATAGCAGTCAGGATCACTAACCACTAGACCAACAGGCCACATTGGTTTTATAACACAACGGTTTACTCACGCGTATTTATCGGGATAGCCCGACTAGTTTCGGACCCAACCGGAGTCCTTAATCATGAGCAGTTAAATTCATTCAGCCCGAGACACCATTGACAAACGGTGAAGGAAAAAAAATTAAGAAATCTTGGATTCCAAATATTGGAATCTGAAATCGCCCGCAGTGAGCTAGCGTGGTGATCAATGCTCAAACCGTCCCTATAAGTGAAACAGTATTTAAAGAAGTGAGATTTACATAACGATCCTTTTATTTTTTCAATGTAATAAATTAAATTCGAAGAAATAATAAACAAGGGAATGACAATTGTAGTAAATCAAAAAGATTTTCTCTGTAAAGCAGCATGAAGATTTTTTCCTAGAATTATATCCAGTAATTAAATTATTCGTAGTAATTTAAAACGAATTGAAAAAAAATGAAATGATATAATTGCGAGTCGGACTTGCGAAATTAAGAAGTGCGAATAGGTAAAAAAAAACAAATCAGGTGGATGACAAACAAATTTTTGTCACCAAAATTTAAGAGCCGTAACAACGTTTATTTATCATAGTTCATGATGAGATACAGCCTGTTGACAGACGGACGGATAGGAAGATGGTGGTGCCTGAGTAGGTACCTAATAGTTTTTTGGATTCCGTTAAACGGAATCCAAATAATATGTGCCTAGTGTACAGTTTTGACAACCACATAACTATAGCATAATGAAAAATGTATCTTGGCGTCATGTATTCAATATAATGTTGATCACCATCTCCTAATAGTGACACGAGCACATAACGTGAATACCTCTTCTTCTTTCATATCTTTTAAGCTACTAATATTGTTATTAACCTATATTCTGATATTAAATACCTTAACTGCTATTGTAAATCATTTTAAACCATCGTTCTGCTAGAGCGATTTGTGAATCTAATCCACCCAAAGCAGTAACAAAACAGTAAAAAAGTCATATAAATCGGTCCAGCCGTTTAGGAGCTCAGTAGCGTACACACGTAGAAATATGTGTGTACCTATATACCTATTAAGAAAACAATGTGATGAAAGGAAGTATAGACTCGCTCTCCCATCGCCGCGTCAGCTAAGGACTCCGGTTAGGTTCAAAAGTAGTCCCAAAATATTTTTTAACTATTACAAATCCGGCTCAAAACTCAATACTTAAAATGTTACAACAGAAATTCAACAACATTTTTACAGCCACTTGATATTAAATCCAAAAAAATAATATTAATTTGACAGGCAAAGTCGGGTCAAAACCCCTTAGTCCTCAATAACTGACATCAATAAAACGCCAAGCGATGAAACGCAACCCCAAATCGGCAAGCTTTTGATCCGTAATTGGCGGTCTGTGATTGGTCCAGACGAGTGACTGGCGCGCGCTTAGCCCTCTGATTGGTCGGCTGGGGAACGCCACGCCCACTTTAGTAGGATTAGGGGGACAGGTGGGGGGGTGTCGCGGCTTAACTGATAAACGGTTTTGATCGTTGAGATTAAGATTTTTTTTTAATATGTTTGTTTGTTTTTTGGAATTTGGGATCTAGTAATTTTGGGTGGGATGATTCAAAGTTTATATGATGATATACATTCAAGAGTTGGGTATCATACAATTTAATTATAGTTCGTATAAAAAGTTATTATATAAGAATCTTAAATCGCAAACTTATAAAATAATGAAAAAAAGTGGTTAGATTATATAATAATAATAATAATAATAAAATTTATTTATTTCCAATAAGTGTATACACAGTTACAGATATATCTTAGGCTATATTTGTAAATACAAATGAATTAGACAACTGTAACCGAACTAGGCAGAGCCTGTATTTCGGTTATCAGTGCCAAAAACCCCTCAAGTATTATTATAATTTTAATAGCCATCAGTTAGAATTATACAAATAAAAGGTATAACATTTTTGCAAGTCTAGTTTTTAAACTAATTTAAACAATATTATATTTACTAAAGGTATGTGTGTGTGTGTGTGTGTGTGTGTGTGTGTGTGTGTGTGTGTGTGTGTGTGTGTGTTAGCTGTGTGTATGTAGGATAAGTGAGTGTGTGTTTTGTTCAGAACATTGTCGATGTTTTATGTAATGATTAAAGTGGAATATATAAGAGTAGCTCAGTTTCGTCATAGTTGAGTTTCTGTAGATATTGGTATATTTTCTTCTTGCATTGAGCCTTTGTGAGTGGATAAATATTTAGTATTTTGTTTAATTTATTATAGATATAAGGGCCTATGAAGTTGGAAAACCTAGTGCTGAAGGTTGTGGAATATGTATGTACTAAGTTATTAGGTGCTTAAGTCGTGGTGGTCTTGCTGTACTACTTATTAATGAATTTGTTTGTACGCGGTGCAGGTTCGATTCCAACCCAGTCAAATACCAATGTGATATTGCCAATGTTATAAGTATTTTTTAATTATTTTAAAACACTACTGAGAAATGGTGAAGGAAAAATCGTGAGGAAACCTAAATACCAAATATTGGAATCTGAAATCGTCCGCAGTGAGCTAGCGTGGGGATCAATGCTCAAACATTCATTATACGAGGAGAGGCCTGTGCCCAGCAGTGGGGTATTTATAGAATAGTAATGTTTTATATTTCCTAACCAGCAAACATTACTAATTTGACTGGCCCTGACTGCTATAACGAAGATCGAGGGTTCGATTCCCACCCAGGATAATTCTTTGACAGAAGAGCACGATCATATGTTCTGTGTCTGGTTGTAATTTATCTATATTATGTATGCAAGTATTTAGAAAAGTAAAAGTAGGATTTTCAGTTGTCTAGAACTCGTAATAGAAGCTCTGCTTAGTTTGAGACTAGATGGCGTTGTTTAGAAGTTATAGAATATATTATAATTCTACTAAACGTCACTAAATCCTCCTAAACAGCTGGACCGATTTGAATGATTTTATGTGTACGGGTGGACCCTCAAATAGTTTAGAAATACAGTGATTGTCTCTCGTCGCGGCTATTTATATTATATTTTTTATTTATAATTACTGTGAGATGACGTCAGATAGAAAAGTATGGAAGAAGACATGTTGCGCTGCCCCAAATAAAATAATAGGGATAAGGGCAGGGGAATGATGATGATGATGATGATGGTGATGATGATGATGATGATGATGATGGTGATGATGATGATGATGATGATGATGACTTATTCGTAAACAGTTGGTGGTAATAACTTTGCTGTTGGGGAGTTTGTTGCTCTGTTTTTTCTCTCACAGCAAAAGCACTTAGGAAGCGGTGAAGGGTGGGCGAAACTGGGTGCTGTCCATTGTAACCTGACCTTCAAAAAGTGCAACTTAGTAGCCTAATTAGAATAAATGACTTTTGATGTGATTTTGATTTGATTTATTATTTTTACTCAAGTATCAAGCCTGGTTGGTCGCAGTAGCACGTTTTGCATTCTAGGGATGATCTGTCGAGTGGGTTACACCATCTTACAGCAATTTACTTGGCTATCTCTATACACATACATGTATAAATGTATATGTATACAATAAGGCTTGTTTACAAGGGGACGCTTGGATGTAAAGGTAGAAAATGTATGAAAAAAAGGTTTTAGTTAGGGCTGTAATTGTCTGTAGTAATAATCAAAAATAATTGAAAAATTTTAAAGGTCTACTTTACGTTTCTGTGGTTTCGCTTTAATTGAAATTAGTTAGAGATTTTATCTTTTAACTATCATCAAATTTACTTGAAAGAGAATCGAACACCTTATTAAAATGTTTGTAATCAGTTATTTTATGTATTGATCTTATTAATAATAGTGAAACATAATCTAAATATGATGTCATCGTACGGCTACGGCGTAACTCTTAGCCTACAGCGTAGCTTAAGAAACCACTACGCTTGATACTATAAGTTTATAAATCAATTTTATCATTTAGTATATTAAAAACAAATAATCGTGGATAGATTTGGGGGAGGCCTTTGCCCAGCAGTGGGACACAGTGGGCTAGATAAATAAAAAAGAGTTATCTTCTGAAATTTTACTTTTAAGCGGAATTTTGACTGTATAAATTGTGAAATATCTTCTTAGGTTAAATGTTATATTAAAAATGTATTTTAACCCTTTTCTGAACAACGAAAATTTAAAAAGAAAAACTTAATTAAAGTTTAATAGAAGCTCGTGTAATTAGAGTCATTATTGTAACATTTTAAAAGTGCCTATAGAACGACCTATTTAGAATAAAACCTTGTGATTTTGACGTAACAGAAATATTTGCATTTTAATTCAATATGAACACATCTTTATCTAAAATACTTTTATCAATATCTAGCGGAATCCTGTCTCATTTGGAATTATTCGCGTTTGTAAGACTCATGAATACTGAGACATCGGGTTCAACTTTAATATTCACTATACTAGCTGAGGCCTTCGGTTTTGCCTGAGAACTTCTCGTTATAGTGTAGTAGACAGTATGGGCAAAGGGTAAAGGATAATATAAGATTTAGATTAAATTTTTTTAGTAATTTTTTCAGATATTCTGCGATTTTTTTTAAGTTGAGACGATTGCTAGAAGTTTTATTAATTGTTTCTTGGTGTCGTGTGTTATAAATTGTTGCACTAAATTAAGTTTCTTAGGTGTATTAACCAAGAGAAATACAGCATATATTCTTTAAATATACAACGATAGACGATAAACTAAATTTTATATTTCATTAGACAGAAACATGCCTAATTTCATGTTGCATTACCTTTAAGTAGAAATTCCTATTTTAATAATTAAAAAATTGTGTTCTTTTCGATAAAAAAGACATAAATTTGTCGAAACAAATTCATTTTTAATTTAAAATATTATACTATTAAATAAATCACCACTTCACTTCCAAGAATAAACAAATTAAAAAAAAAACCGGCCAAGTGCGAGTCGGACTCGCGCACCGAGGGTTCCGTACAAACCTGCAAGGTTTACAAAGTTCGTTCATTACGACAATCGAGTCATATAAATATATATGACTCGATTGTAAAACGTTGCTTCATGCCAAATTTCAAGATTCTAGGTCGACTGGAAGTACCCTTTAGGTTTTGATTCCCTTGCGAGTACTTGCGAGTTTCAAAATATGCAGCTTAAATTGCTGTTTCTTTTGATTGCGTTGACATAGAAGTTTGATTTTGTTACAGCTTAAAGGTATTATAGACCTGAGTATTTGGTATGAATTTCAATTTAATACCTCTACGCGTTTATGAGGAAATAGGTAGTAAGTTTAAAATTATTAAAAAAAAAATTATTATGTGATGTAACTAAAAATTTAAGGTTTTCGGAATTTTTCCTTTATGTGTGCTATAAAACGTTGCTTCGTGCCAAATTTCAAGATTCTAGGTCGACTGGAAGTACCCTTTAGGTTTTGATTCCCTTGCGAGTACTTGCGAGTTTCAAAATATGCAGCTTAAATTGCTGTTTCTTTTGATTGCGTTGACATAGAAGTTTGATTTTGTTACAGCTTAAAGGTATTATAGACCTGAGTATTTGGTATGAATTTCAATTTAATACCTCTACGCGTTTATGAGGAAATAGGTAGTAAGTTTAAAATTATTAAAAAAAAAATATTATGTGATGTAACTAAAAATTTATGGTTTTCGTAATTTTTCCTTTATCTATGCTATAAGACGTTGCTTCGTACCAAATTTCAAGATTCTGAGTTCACGGGAAGCACCCTGTAGGTTTTGATTCCCTTGCAAGTGTCGAAAATTTGCGGCATAAACGGCTGTATCTTTTGATTGCGTTGCCTTAGAAGTTTGATTTTTTCACAGCTTCAAGGGACAGTAGACCTGAGTAATTGATATAAATTTCAGCTTCATACCTCCACGCCTTCCCGAGAAAAAGGGTCTTGACAGACGGACGGACGGACGGACGGACAGACGGACGGACAGACGGACAACAAAGTGATCCTATAAGGGTTCCGTTTTTTTCCTTTTGAGGTACGGAACCCTAAAAACAGATTAAAATTAAATAAAACCAGAAAAATCTTAAGCAGACTTAACAAAAATAACAAGAAAAAATCGTTTCTAAACCGACCAATAACGACGGAGACCTTATTAAAAATATACAGCGGGGGTTGAACCCCTACTACGAGAGTTCATCCCCTATTCAACCCCACCCAACCCCCCGTCACACAGTTTATGCCAACGCTTCGGCACAATCGGGCAGTTTGGGAGACAGCGCCAAACAGCGATAATCTTTTAATATGTGCAATTATCGTGTTTGAGAAAAATCGTCAAATAATCGAGAAAAATACTTAATATTATAATACTTAAAAATCGATATATTTATTATCGATTTCAGTGAAAATAAATTGGTTATTCAGGGACATTTTAAGTGAAATAACGTTTAATTTTTGTGTGTTTCTTTTGTGATAAAGTGTGTACAAATTATTTAAAGATTTTTTTTTATGGCTTTGTGTGATAAACGCTCGTTAGTAATGTTTTATATATTTAAGACGCTGTGTTTCAAAATTTGATTAAAAAACTGGAAATATAACAGTGTGTGATTAAAAATAAAAATTATCTTAACAAGTTTCTCGGAATACTAAAAATAAAGCCAAAAACCAACAGATTATATTAACAGCATCAACTTAGCTTTACCTAGGTTCCGGCTTGTGAATCTTAAATAAACCAAAAAGTTATTGTACTTAGAAAAACCGACGAAATAAACCATGATATAAAATGTCAGTTTAAAAAAAATCCGCATCTAAAAATACTGATACAAAAAGGAAGCTAAATAAAGAAAACCCAAATGTATCAATAAAAATAAAACCAAACTTAAAAAAAAAAACACATAAAACAGAAACCATGGATCCAGAAACTCGAAGCGAATCACCAACAGACTCCAACCGGCAGGAACATTCTTCAAAAACCTCATTTCTAATTGAAGATATCTTGTACCGAGGTCATGAAAATCGTAACTTCAAGAGTCCAGAACAAAGACGCTTTGAATACGATAGGGATCCAAAACCCTTTTTTCCTGTGCCTAATGATATAAGACCTCATGTACCGGGGAGAGAAGGGTCCTACCTACAAGTGGCGATGGGTGCCCTTGGGGCATACTTGCATACTCCAAATTCTTATAAGGCAGTTGAAGCACCTTATTTTCTATCGCAAGGTAAGTTTTAGAAATTATTAATAGATTAAAAACATTAAAAGACCCACGTTTTTAAATGTCAGCCCATTAAAATTTTATCAAAATCGGTCCAGTCGTTTTTGTAGTTGTAAATTGCATTGCCATCGGGTTGGAAGCTACCCTGAAAATTTCAGCCTGCTTAATTGAGTTGCAAAAATCCAATCGGTACGACAAATAAACAAGAAAAGTGAGTATATAAAAATGTGCGATAATAGATTCATAGTAATTAATGTATATGGAATTTAGTTTTTACGCTAAAATAGGCTATGGAATTGTTTTTGATAAATATTGGAGTTAATAGGGATGATGACTGGGTATAAAAAGAAAAAATCTCATTAGTCCCTCAGTTAGATAAATGAAAAGATATGTTTTCCTTTTTCAGAAAAACTAGAATTGATAAAGATTAACTGCTTTAAAGTTTAACAGAGAGGGCTTATGACGTAACGATAGGGTAAAATTTATACTCAATCTTGACGTCACGCTTAAGTTTCATTCACTGTAATTTGGTCAATTTATGTTTGCGGGACAAATAAAAAAATACGTATCCATTATTATACAAAAAAAACTACAAGATGGACACTGCAAAAAAAAAATGTCATCATCCCTATTATCATGAATCCCAAGAAAAGGAGAAAACTAAGATATATTAAGAAAATTCAAAGATATAAGTATATATTTAGGTTAAAGAAATTGCAATATAAGTATTTGTGACGCTTCGGAAGAAAACTAGAATATTGATATTGGACCATGATGCTTTCGGTGTCAGAAAACTAAATCCTACTAATATTATAAAGGCGAAAGTTTGTATGTTCGATTTGTTCCTCTTTCTCCTAAACCCCATTGGACGAATTAGGACGAAACTTTGTACAAAGATAGTTTACAACCAGGATCAAAATATAGTATAGTCTTTATGTTTTCGTAGTTTAATTTTTGATTTTTAGCGGGTGTAGCCGCTGACAACAGCTAGTACGAATTTATATAAATACAACCTGATGTAAACCATCCAGGGCACAATAACAACACAATAATTATTTATGTAAAGATGAAAGATACGTGCACAATATCTTGGTTCAATAATAGTAAAAAAAAATTGGTAACTTATTTGTAGTTTCCGTGCCTCAAAAAGCACTTTTTCATTGACTTTGAATGATGATTGATGATGATGGTTTTAATGATGAATTTGGGGCGTTTTTGAGGGATGTCAACTCATTACAATTCTGAAATAATTCATTCACTCAGCAAAAATTTGGTTATACAAGTTCTGATAAACAGTTTATTATTTACTAGCTGTTGCCCGCGACTTCGTCCCCGTGGGTAGAAGATCTAAGTTATGATTTATACCTGCCGTGTTTTTTTTCACATTTTTCATTGTATCTTCGCTTCTATTAGTCGCAGCGTGATGATATATAGCCTAAAGCCTTCCTCGATGAATGGTCTATTCAACAAAAAAAGAATTTTTCAATTTGGACCAGTAGTTCCTGAGATTAGCGCGTTCAAACAAACAAACTCTTCAGCTTTATATATTAGTACTAGCTGTTGCCCGCGACTTCGTCCACGTGGTTAGAATTTTCCCCATTTTCCATTGTATCTTCGCTCCTATTAGTCGCAGCGTGATGTTATATAGCCTATAGCCTTCCTCGATAAATGGTCTATTCAACACAAAAAGAATTTTTCAAATCGAACCAGTGGTTACCGAGATTAGCGCGTTCAAACAAACAAACAAACAAACAAACAAACAAACTCTTCAGCTTTATATATTAGTATAGATATAGATTAGTATTAGTATAGAAGTATAGATAAAAGGCGGTAGACTCAAGGGAAATCATCAAAATGACTCCCTCCGCTTAGGGTTGAGCGGAAGGGAGTGTCAGACTTCTACTGACTAAGTCCCACCCATGTTCCTTCCTTTGCCATTCGTGTTCCGGGGCAACCCTTTCGGACAGACCTGCTACCTAGACATTTGAATGCCTGTGACCCCTGAGTTTATAATAATAATAAATAAATCAGAGTCAGATAGGAAATATCGACTCCAGCGTTCTCAAAAAAGACATGTAAACGTGATAAATTAATATTATAGTGATTTTTTAGTCGTCTTACAAAAGCAGCCCAGTTCATGTATCCAATGACTAGAACACGTTCATGATAAAAAAATAGGTATTTATGAGATTTGAATAAATTTAAAATGCAATTTTTATTTAATATTATGATGCTATTCGTTGTTCTTTAGAAGCACAGCTCTGTTGCGAGCGCGGTCCGAGCCTTGTAACAATGGTGAGGGGCACGGACGGCGGCGTTTTTATAATTTTTAAGAGTATATTTCAGATTTATCTTGTTTAGTTTTTCTTCGTACTTATTATCTTAGTTGATGATAAAAAAAGAATAATCGCGCCTAGGGGTATTTAACGTCGGATACATGAACTGGGCTACTTTTGTAAGACGACGAAAAAATCACCGTGTATTTGCAGAATAAAAAAATTCATTTCATTTAATTTCCTAGGTTCTAAAAATTGTAAAGCTGGTTGGATAGCCGTCGGTTAAAAATAGATTGAAGCGGTTTCGAATTTTAATATTATATGGTAAATGCAAAATAAATGTTCGTATTGTTTGGGATGCGAACGGTAACGAAGGAATCCTATTACTGAGGCTTACTGTGTCCGTCTGTCTGTTACCACACTGTATATTAAGAAAAGTGATAGCTAGATAATTGAAATGCTCAGAGAAGATGTAATTCTGGCTTACATTACAAATCCAGGATAAGCCATGTTTGCTATAGTCATAAAGAAAGATGATGATCGATTTTTTAATTTGTTATTTGAACCTATTTTCTGGCACCCTCAGTATTGAGACCAATATTTCATGAATTCCATAGCGTTTATTTAAATTATTCAATTTGTTTGCTTACATAAAGTTCATAATTTTTCAATGCCGCATTAAAATACCGTACTTAAGTCTCCCGTTTCTAAACCAAACCAAAAACCATCGTTACGTTGCTTTTGAAGGCAAGATGTTATCTTTCACTACAAAGATATGGTTAAAAACTAAACACTATTTCAAATATTGAGTTGTTACAAAGTGTATAATGAGTTGTTTCTTCAAATTCTTTCTAGACTTTATCTGTATGCGGTCTAATGTCATGTTAATCCAATTTCCATTCATTCATTGGCAATTTTCAAAAGCAGAATTGGGGTTAATGCAGTTGCCTGCGGACCCACTCTCAAAAAATTGAAATCTGTATCAGTATCCTATGTGTTAATACTGGTTATAAACTATGTATATGTGTACCAAGTTTCGTCTAAATCCGTTCAGTGGTTTTTGCGTGAAAGACAAACAAACATCCATACATACAAAAATTCACTTTTTTAATATTATTTATTATTAATAGGGTTATTCTGTATCTTTGTTTCAGGGGTACCATACCATGCATTGTTCACACCGTCCGAATTGTCTCTCTCAGCTCTTAAGCACTGCAGAAGAAGGAAAGCAAGAACTGTGTTCTCAGATCCACAGTTAACAGGTAAACATCATCATCATCATCATATTCATCATCGTCATCTCTTGTCCTCCCACTGCTGGGCATAGGCCTCCCCTTTCACGTGCCAGTGTCTACGGTCCTGTGCCAGCCTCATCCTGACTCAACCCGAGAATTTTAACTATATCTACAACCCATCTTGCTCTATCAAATATTAGTTCTGTTGATGTTCCAACTTTCCGCCGGTTTGAATTATGAATGGGAGTCACTAGTCGTTTAGGAGGAGTTGAGGGATATGCATACTTACAGTAGAATTATCTATTGGCCAACTGGCCCGGGAAAAAATTAAAGCGAGAAAAAAAAGGTTTTCATATTGTGTGTTTTAGATCCCACTTCTGGGCAAGGTATCCTTCTTTCCTTTCCAGACCTCATTATCTTTTGCGATTTTTTCGCCTCACTGTTAGAAAAAAATAATGTTAAGGCCGGGAAATCCTTGTCACTAAGGGTTACGAATAAGATTATAGCTGATTCTTAGATCTACTCAATCTATACTAATATTATGGAGAGGAAAGATGAATTTGTTATCATATTTTTTGTTCTAACCAACAGTCCTTGTCACTTCTTGACCGTTTTTTAATTCTTTCACCAATATCAAACTACATTATTTCTCAACAATTTGGCGTTCGAAAATGGCGTAACTTGAATAAGTTACGTTTGATTTCGGATAAAGAATAGCCGGTGGGCGCTTACACTTACTTGTCACGTTGCTCTTCAGAATGGGACCGTAGATACATTTATGTTTTCGTGAAGTAACTAAGTTTATTGTATTTATATTCGACATTGCGACGCTTAAAGTATCATCCACCCCACGCCCGAAAATCATCAATAGGGTATTTGAAAAACAAAACTGCTTAGTCCGTCGGACAGTTATCCAAAAAAAATTAAAATATTATACATACCTTACTTGCAGAATATTTTTTTTTCATTTCGTTTTACGTCTTGATTTTTGCTCATACCATCTTCGGCCTACCAGGTTTTCGCCGTCCTGTTATGGCTGACATCAAGCAATCAATTCTCAAAATTAGAAATTAAGTTATCTTAACCTCAAGAAAAAAATTACAGACAAATTAACAACCTTTTTTGAAGTCGTTTAAAAAGTAGCTAAGTTTGCCGTTTGAAAGTCTCGCCACATGATAAATATACAATTCTTTGACCCAGGTTTAGAAAAGCGGTTCGAATCCCAGCGCTACCTGTCCACCCCAGAACGGGTGGAGCTGGCTGGTGCCCTGAACCTCTCGGAGACGCAGGTCAAGACCTGGTTCCAGAACAGAAGGATGAAGCATAAGAAGCAGATGAGGAAACAGCAGCAGCAGAGAGGTAAGGGTTAGAACTAAGAAGAATAGTCATTGGAACTTAAGTAGCCGAGTGACGAAGTGACGAGAGTTAAATCTTCGCATAGGACAAGCGTTTGTGTGATCCACGAATGCTTGTCCTGAGTCTGGGTGTCTTTGTGTATGTGACTTGAATGTTTGTGAAACCCGTCGGGATAGAAGGATTAATTCGGGATTATTGGATTATTTTAACCGCTTTATCAACAAAATGAAAATTAAAGGTTAAACAACGGTTGTTGCTATTAAATAGATGGGAGACCCTCTTCTTTTCTTAGCCTAAAGGTGCCGAAAGTACTCGTACTTGATCTTTTTATCTTTTTGCATCACAGATATGTTTTGAGACATCCTTAAGTCCGTCCGTCATGCTCCGTGATACTTAGACAGTTGTAATTTTTACAGTTTTCATAGATCTTACATTTGTGTTGCCGCTGTAAGATCAAATCCTAAAAAGAAAGCTCAAGGTTTAGCTACGCTTGTTCAAGAATTTCGAAGGGTTATCAATTTTCACCAATTACCAAACTTTCGGCAACACGCATTTTTTTTTAAATCGACCGATTTCCCCATAAGTTATTACGTGCTCTACTAACACTGCACTACACACTAGTTAGTAGGTTCGCACAGCAAAAATAACAGTAGAATTTGAGAACCTATCATAGGGCCCCGTTGGTTGAATTTACGTCAGGGCCCGGCTGCCTTAATACGGCACTGGAATCCAGGCATGCACAAGTTAAAGTTTCCAATAGCCTCGGTATTTCTTAGTCATGTAACTTTGGTAACGCAAGGGTGTATAGACATGAAGTTTTACGTAAGTTACAACAAGGTTTAATTACTTTTAACTTTAGTTGTTGCAATATCTTGCTGAAGTTTGACTAACTAAATAGGTTAAATAGGGGTTAAAGAATTGCCTGTTTATCGTAGTAATACCGTTTTTTATATGAGTATGAATGAAATGATTTCCAAAATGTTGAACTGAACGTTTTAAGGGTTTCTTGCCCAAAATGTTATAGGCTTCTTTTTTGGGAAAATTTTGTGTGTTAGCCGCAATGGTGAAGATTTGTAAGCTGCGAATATTATTAACCTGTTTGAAGTTCAAACATACATTAGGTTAATAGTATTGCACGGATAGCCATTCGGTAGGTCACCACGCCAAACCCAGTGACAAGCATTAGTGTAATCCACGAATGTTTGTTCTGAGTCTGGATGTCTTTGTGAATCTGACTTGAATGTTTGTGAAACACCCGCGACACAAGGATTTAATTCCTAAAGCGGGAGTCATTTAAAGAAAGTGTTATTGTATTAAATTAATTTTGATAGTTCATAGTCCTACTTGTTCCTTTTAGTTATATCCTTTATCACTCAGCGTATGCCAGTCTTATTTTTAACCTTCCCATGCATACAAAATTATTTCGTCAATCAAAGCATGTTAAATGGAGTTAAATTGTGGGTCCCAGCTGTTATTTAGACATCTTTGGCTGTCGTTACAGGTAGTCAGAAGCTGGAAAGTCTGACAAACCAGTCTTACGAAGAGGTATCATGTTGCTCAGGTAACTGGGTTGAGGAGGTCAGATAGGCAGTCGCTCCTTGTAAAACACTGGTACTTAGCTGAAAACGGTTAGACTGGTAGCCGACCCCAACATAGTTGGGAAAAGGCTAGGCCAATGATGAAGCACATTCCATTACGCTTTTTAAAAAACAGGACTTAAAATTTTGTTCATATTGTAGTCCCAAGTTCTGAGGTAACAAATCTGAATAAATACAGACAAATTGAGAACCACCTCCTTTTTTAAGTTTCTCGAAAAGTTTACATAACCATTTCTGTTGTTACATAAAATCTCACATCTTGAAAAGTCTCTCTCCAAGATGGCTGCAGAAATAAAATACCCATTTTACCAGACCAATTTATGTCTAAAGTAAGAAATTCTTGCCTTATGACAATATATCTTTATAATATTATACCAAGCGTCTAAAACCTCAAGACATTCACTTACTAAACTTCGGCACCACAAGACGTTGTCAAATTAAGTTACAGCCAATATGGCTGCCGTTGCTAGGCAACCAACGTCTTAGAATCGTTCACAGACAATTTACGAACTTAACGTGCAAGCATTAAGGTTGAAAATCACTTGCTAATGTGAATAAAGGGAGGGGTATTTTGACTTTACGCGAAAATGGTTCTAATTGTGTGCTGTTAAGGGTTGTTATTGCATGTAAGGGTTAATTTAATAAATTTTCTTTTGAGTTCAATGTCTTGGTAGTTTAATGGTATTTGTTAGACTGTATTGATGAAAATTTTCTTATATAAGGGTGAAAATTGTAGGGTAGAGGCAAGTAATCAATAAAATATTATGTATTTAAAGTTATTAAAAAAAGTCCTGTCACTCCAGGAAATGAATACAGAAACGTTGAAAAAGCGAGATAGTACTATTGTTGATGTTTTTGCTGAAGAAACTTTAATGAATGATCGATCTGACTGTAGTCTAAAATACGTTTCAGAGATCCCCTATAAGGGAGTGAACAGGGTTAGGCAGCGTAGCAGAGCTGTTCGCTAATCTTCACTAGTTGGAAGTTGGAATTTATGACCACTGCTTAACCTCAATATTCATATTTAGTATTTGCTGTAATGGCGGAATTACAAATCCATCATCCGTTTAAAATGACAACTGTCTAACTATCAACTGTTTTGAGATGCAACCTGGTGACGGACAGACAGACAAACGAACGGACACCCCGGACGTTTTAACCCTCAAATAATGACAAAACTATAATGACCAAGAAAGCGATGATGCTCCGAACAACAGACAGTGACATTTGTTAGACGTATCCAGCATTATAGACTACATTAAATAAAATTAGATATACGAATTAAGCATATTAATAAATTATAAAACTGTTACTTTTCCTACAGGTACAGCGGCAGTTGACTTCACTACAAAACATCCAGCATCGCAATCGGATTGTCGAAAGGTAAAAAATAATGTCCGAAAATACTTAGTTGTGTTTCGAACGGCACGTTAAATTGTGGGTCCCGGCATGTAGTCAGAAGCAAGAAAGTCTGACAACCAGTCTAACTATGGGGTATCCTGTTGCCCAGATAACTGAGTTGAGGAGGTCAGATGGGCTGTCGCCCCTTCTAAAACACTGGTACTAAGCTGAATCTGGTTAAACTGGAAGCCGACGATATAGTTTGGAAAAGGCTAGGATGATGACTCGTCCGAAACGGCTAGACTGGTTATGATGATAATTTTGTGCCTATTTAGTAGATGTGACAATTTGCTACTATCTTTTTTCATACCTCTAAGGAAGGATAGAGGTTTTTCTGGAAATAATTGGTAAAAGAACGTTTACTGTGTCAGCTAGTTCTATCTATCATTGAATCAGTTAACTTCTATCTGAGGAATAAATATGGCCGTTTGACATATCTTCTATACAAAAGCTGTCATAACGTTAAACATATTCGTCAGATAAAAGCTATCTGGCGAATGAAAAATCGGCCCTTTATATTATATATAAATAACTAGCTGGTGCCCGCGACTTCGTCCCCGTGGGTAGATGATATAAGTTATGATTTATACCTGCCCTGTTTTTATCTACATTTTCCATTGTATCTTTGCTCCTATTAGTCGCAGCGTGATGGTTTATATCCTAAAGCCTTCCTCGATGAATTGTCTATTCAACAAAAAAAGAATTTTTCAATTTGGACCAGTAGTTCCTGAGATTAGCGCGTTCAAACAAACAAACAAACTCTTCAGCTTTATATATTAGTATAGATAATAACATTTTCAAATATACGTGTAAAAATATTATTATTTTTAAAAGCCCATGTTATCCCACGGCTGGGCAAAGCTCTCCTTCCTTAAAGTCCTTTAGTAGGTGTAGCTCATCGCGCAATCTTTGCCTAGGTATTTTAAGGCTTTGGAAAATCCAGTCTTATTTTTTTTTTTCAGGCTGACAACTCAAGAATGTCAACAACTCAAACGTCAGATTCCGACACGGAACACAGTGACAGTGACATCGATATCGTAGGGGAATCGAACTACGCACAACACTACGCGTCGAACAATACGTAAGAACAACACCAGTTATAGTGATGTGCTGGAGAGTAAGCATGATAAGGGCATGATAAGCAACGTTAAAAGTCGCTCAATTTGGATAGAAAGAGTTTATACTAATTAGAAATTATTAGCATGATCTATGAGCCTGTCACCAAGTCTTAACTTCTTGAGAAAGAAAAACAATTTGCTACAAAAATTGGTAACTCATAAATTTTCTTTAGATTTTTTTGCAGATATGATAGAGCACTGTGGCACTTTTTTTAGCCGACTTTGTAAAAAAACGATGTATATTGGACTGTATTTTCAGTTCATAGAAGGTTTTTTTAATGTACCTTATCATTCTAATATAGTCAGCTTCTTTAGCCAAATTGACATTTCTACAAATTATTTCACGCATTTTTTTTTCTTTTTATAGCATTAACAAAAAATTAGATCAGACTGTTAAAATATCGTGTGACGTCACTTATCAGTGCACTTCTTACCGACAAGTGACGTTGTTGTTCATTTCATTTCATTTTTTTATTTTGTTAACACAGGATCAGAAATATATACAATACATAGGATTGCCATGTTTCGCCAAACGGCATACAAAATATTCATGCAGATTATAATTTGACATATTCTAAAATTATCCAATTATTAATGTCCATGTTGCTCCATTAAAAAAAATAGAAATAATTCCGATGGATATTTTTGGCCATCTTTAAATATTTGAGTGCATTTTCTACTTTTAAGAGTCGACATTTTTGGCAGACCATCTGAAAGAAGTCTAAATTGTTATATTTTTTGTCATATTTTTTCCCACGTTTTTATACATTAACTTATTTTGTTTGATTGTCATTTAAAACGTGAGTTTGGAGATTTTTTTTTTAATTTATTAATTATTTTTGTATATTTATTGATTAAACACATCACTAGTCAAAATAGTAATTTAATTATGTGCAATAATAGTTTTACTTGTATAGAATAATTATAAGATAAACGTGTGTTTAGCGAGGTAATCAAAAAACAATTTATAAATTATAAGAATAGATTAATAATAAAAATACTTAGTCATTAATTTTAAGTTAATATTTATTGTAAAAAATGTTAGTTTTTAGGAAATACACCGTGATTTTTTAATCGTCTTACAAAAGCAGCCCAGTTCATGTATCCAATGACTAGAACACGTTCATGATAAAGGTTTTTATGAGATTGGAATAAATTTAAAATGCAAAAAATATTTCTTTTTATTTTGAGTATAAAATTTATGTAAATCTGAGGGTTAAATCTAATTAATCGTAATAAGAATCGTGTGTATTTAACAATAAGTTTGTATATATAGAAAAGCTCAAATATTAGGATTATTATAAGAAAACTAGGCTGTTTTTTAGATAATATTAACAGATAATACATTTTTAGAATTACTGCTAGAATCCTAACTTTGAGACATAGTTTACTAACCTAGACATCATATTATGTTACCTAACTTAAAAATGACGCTGTCATAATGACATTTGGCAAAAAGAAAAAATGGTTAAGTTAATAATTCGGACTCCCTACACTAAGGGTTCCATAAAATAGGCAAAATAAAAACAAATTTGCAAAAGAAATGGTCACCCATCGAATTTATGACCGCACCAGTTGCTGGTTAATTTCAATTTTAGTCATTAATTTGTTGTTATAGTGACAATAGCAATTCATTATCTTTGAAAATTTCAACTGACTCGCTATTACAGTTTCTAAGGTACTTCTTGGTAACAGACAAACAGACAGCGGTGACTCAATAATAGAGTTCTGTTTTCTCTTTGGGTAAGCAACCCTAAAAACGGCTTGCCTGTCAAATGGCGACTCCAAAATGGCCGCCAGTTTTGTTAAAAACTTCCAGAAATTAAATAAGGATACAGGCAAATAATATTACAATGTAGATAAAATAAAATAAACGAGAATGATTTTCTTGAAATAGTTGAAATACTGAAATTAAATATTGTTAAAACATAATGTTCATTTGTTAGTGACGAAGTAAGTTATAAATAAATATTATACAAAAAATTTGCAATGTTTTATTTTTTAAACCCAAAATCAAAAATCCATTTATTCTAGTTTTAAGCTACAAAGTAGCACTTTTTGAACGTCAAAGAAATATAATTAACTAGCTGTTGCCCGCGACTTCGTCCCCGTGGGAGGAAGATATAAGTTATGATTTACACCTGTCCTGCTTTTTTTCCACATTTTCCATTGTATCTTCGCTCCTATTAGTCGCAGCGTGATGGTTTATATCCCAAAGCCTTCCTCGATGAATGGTCTATTCAACACAAAAATAATTTTTCAATTTGGACCAGTAGTTCCTGAGATTAGCGCGTTCAAACAAACAAACAAACTCTTCGGCTTTATATATTAGTATAGATTAGCGGTCGCTGAATATATGAAAATATCGCTGTCATAATCCTGTTTCTTTTTAATTGATTAAAAAAAGACCCTATACCACCCCCAACCCCTCAAAGATCATGTGTGCAAAGTTTCATGACGATCGGTTTAGTATTTTTCGCGAGTAAGGTAAAAAACGACTCCCGCAGCAAGGAATTTATTTAATCCCTGTGTCGCGGGGGGTTTACAAACATGCAACTCACATGCACAAAGACACCAGAAATATATGCATGAATGCTTACATTCACATTTATATATTAAAAATATATTATTTATTTGACACAAGTAAACATAATCATAAAATCTTACAAGGAGACCTCCTTTTAAGTAAGTATTTACCTGTGCTAGGAGGCCTCGCTCTTCCTAATTACATCATAAACATTGTGTATCAAATTAATAGTAGATAAAAATTAAACATTACAAATTAAAAAAAAAAACAAAATTAAACTTAAGTCTTACTTATAAAACATTAATAAACAAATTGAGATCAATATGTGCGTGTTGTGTGTGTGTGCGTGTGCGTGTTATATATATATATATATGTATATGTATATATTAACTAGCTGTTGCCCGCGACTTCGTCTGCGTGTTAAACTGTTACATCATTTAATAAGAAATTGATTTGTATTCTCAAGGAAACGTTACAAAATGAGACAGCGTTGAGGATAGTGGGGTATCACTAATATAATAGAAAACTAGACTATACTAAGGCTATAAAATAACACTTAATTAACTAAAACTAACTTAATATAGACTAAGCTTTTAGCCTGAAAGCGCCCTCCAAATTTGAAAGTTTCAGATACCTGCATTTGGAGCAATTGGGTCTATTTTATGTTTTAAAATTAGTATGATATTATTATCGCAATGTCTATTTTTAATATTTGTTTTTATTGCAGCAACAGGAATACGTACATAATCTGTGAAAATTCAGCTGTCTATAACGGTTAATGAGATACGGCCTGGTGACAGACGGACTTACAGACAGCGATGCCTCGGTAATAATGTTTCGTTTCTCCCCTTCGGCTACGGAACCCTAATAACTTTTACTAAACACAATTCAACACAAATCAGCGTGCGAATCAAAACTGACAATTGTATAAAAATATCTACAATCACATTTGAGGTCCAAATTACATAAATAATATTACAAAAACCAATCAAACGTACCCCAAACAAAATAAACTTGTTAATATTAGAAAAGGACAGCGCTATACAAGTGTATTGCTGTCCCACTCCCCCAAACGTGGCCTTTGTATAAGTTTGGAAGGGGCGAAAACAATGTGAAATTAGTCTCAAATTGTGTGTGTGATTTGAATGGACTGAAATGGTATGGGATAACAGAATTAAATTGATTGGAAGGGCTAACAGGGCCTGAGACATTGAAACATGTTAACAGATCGTAGTTCTTTATAAAAATGTATGAAATTGACATTAGCTGATCAATAATCGTATGGGAGAGTAATTTTTTAAACAGCAGAAATCAAAAATAATGAGGTTCTCAATTAGTCTGTATTTTGTATATTTATTTGGTTTTGTATGTATTTACTTTCTTAAGAAAGAAATTAAGCATTCATTCACTTCTTGCCGGGCTAACCGAGGTCTACGCGGGCAAAGTCAGTAAACGCAGTAAGTTAAAATTAACGAATCGACGTCCATTTTAGAAACCTTATAGATAGAATATTGTTACAATAATCTTACAAATATGCCACACATAGTGCCATAGTTTTCTGGAAAATCCAAGGAACTGGTCCACATAACTTATCATATTTATAATAGCCAAATTTTTCTTTCACACATTCTTGCAATAGTTTTTTATCTAGTTTGGGTTCTTCATGTCCGTTCTCCCATAGAGCGGAGGTGAATGATCCCTAGTAGATGCCCCATCACATTGTAGATTAAAGTTCTGAAGAAGGCCTCTACACGTTGGACCTGTGTCCCCGTGCACGCCTATAAAAAGGACCGGGTCTCTTCTCATGAAGTTAGCCCGTGAATGAAAAGAGATCTTACAAATAAATAAATAGTCTATTCTTTTCTGGACTACAAAATATCATTGAAAGCTATTACTGAAAAGAAAAGCATTAATTTTACCAAGGGGTACATAAACTAAGATTGTTCAAATACCCCATTTAATGGATGGTGGTATACGAGAGGTGATCAGAAACTGAGTAAACTCAAAATGGACGTTGTGATTTCATGATTTCTTTCCGCGTCTTGACGTCCAAGTAGCTATGTTTTGGACGTACAGACTAGTTCTTTGGGTTTGTATGATTATTATTTGTGTAACTTACATTATTTATGAGGTTTTATTTTATAACTAGATTGTCCGGCTCGAGATAACCGCAACTAGAGAGAACAGGTCTATAATGCATAAGTTTCTCACTCTGAGATGTTACATAAAAGAACTGTCTTGATCCATTACCAACAATAGATCAATAAGAATTCAGACGATTAATAATAACAGCTGCCACCCTCGAGGTTTTCCACTTGACTGATATAAATAACACAGCAAAATATTTTTTGACAACATGCATACAAACGGTTTCCAACAAAAACTACTGAGCCAAAATTGATGAAATGTTTATTCTGAGGTAAAAAACATACAAAAAAACCTGTCGTATTATGAACCTCCTTGTTTTGAAGTCATTTGAGAGTAGCGGCTATTCGCAACATTTTCCGCTTTGGCGCTATTATTAACACAGCTAAAATACGGTATGCTGTAATGGTCCTATAAAATATAACCTTCTCCACAATATAATCAAATCACAATGATATTGAGCCGTCTGTTCCTAAATTAAAAGAGTTGTCGCTGCTTTCACCCTTCACGCATTATACAGAGAGGCAGCAGAAAAACAAGTGCAATTTGTCATTGAAATATAATCTATACTAATATATAAAGCTGAAGAGTTTGTTTGTTTGAACGCGATAATCTCAGGAACTACTGGTTCAAATTGAAAAAATATTTTTGGATTCAATAGACCATTCATCGAGAAAGGTTTTAGGCTATAAAACATCACGCTGCAAATAATATTAGCGAAGATACAATGGAAAAGGTGGCAAAAACGGGAAAAATATTCAACTTCGAGGGCTTCCGTTCAAAAATTCCTAACTTATATCTTCTAACCTCGCGGACGAAGTCGCGGGCAACAGCTAGTAATAATATAATATTCCACAACTTTCACACAACGCCATCTAGTCCCAAACTAAGCAGAGCTTGTATTATGAGTACTAGACAACTGATACACATTTCTAAATACATACATAATATAGATAAATTACACCCAGACACAGAACAAATGATCGTGCTCATCACATAAACATTTGTACTGGGTGGGAATCGAACCCACGACCTCCGGTATAGCAGTCAGGGTCACTAACCACTAGACCAACAGGACTGTCATGTAAGATGTATTGATTTGTAAGTTGTATGCCCGTTTTTCAACAACTTTGGAGAGGCCTATGTAAAGCAGTGGATCTCGATAAGGTATATTTATTGAATAATACTTGCTTTTAAGTTCTCGACGCAAGAAAACACAACAAGACAACACGCACAAAGAGACAGACAGACAAACACACACCCATGTGTGTCCGTCTGTCTATCTCTTTGCCCGTTCCACTGCCTATGGCATCATAGCTATTGAACCAGACCCATTGGTCTGGTGTCTTGTGCATGTGACTTGAATGTTTGTGAAACTTCCCGCGACTTAAGAATGACATAAGGATTAAACTCCTTAAACGCGGGAGTCGCTATTATAAAATAAAAAAAGAACTAAGAAGAATAGTCTAACAAATTATAACATAAAAACACATGTTGGGAACATATTTACAAAATAACATTTATGATATATTTCTATAACATTTTAAACCTTCTACAATTAATATTTTATATGACAACAATGAACGAAAACATGAAACGCTATCTCATCCATTTTTCCTTGCCGACTCACCACCACACACTAAATTCAACCTTAACACATGCACATAAAGTCCACTTTACCCTAACACGCTAAGTTTACCGAGTATCCTATAATTTGCAGTTATTAGGAGCCGGAATGCGGCGCTTTGATCCAGTTAGAACCAGATTGAACCGGATTGGACCGGTTTTAGGGAAGGTGGCGTTGTCAAAGGTAAAAGGGAGTTATTACATCATCTGTTTTATGAAAGATAAAGATTTAATAAAGATAAAGGGCTATGAAAGGTGAAATTAAGTTAGTTTGGGGCTGTTGTTGATCAAAGGGATTTTTTATTTTGCTATGGTTGTTGGGTGAGAGTGTTTTATTTATTTATTAGGATAAAAATTAGATTGACGTAGATCACTTACACTGACTGGAACAATAAGAAAAACATATAGGTAGGTAAGAATAATCCACTGCTGCGATTGCTTCTATCTCTTGTTCCTTCTCCTACCGTCTTGAATATTTCTTCTGACCATCTTATCCTGTCCCAGCCTGGCAATTACTTAATGAGCCGTTACATACCGGGCTTTATTCAGTAATAATATTCGCTGAAAATATAAATTCATTCTTAATTAATAAAAACATGAGAAATCGTTAAATAACTTTAAGTTTTTTTACTTTTTTTTACTTGGGCGATGACATAATATGCTCAAGTACCTAAAGGTCAGTTTTAGATTTTAGTGATTTCCAAAAATTAGGTACGACAGCTTCTTTTTTATTCAAAAATCATCATCAATGTACAAAAAAGGAGGCATTCTTTTTAAATATGATCTTGATTTCTTGTAAAACTTTTACAAACTCAAAATAACAAAAAAATGACCATAATCATTTTAAGTTCCAATTCCTCAAAAACCGAAACAAACTTACAAACTCTATCCCTCAAGGGTTATTTGACACACACTAAAATGTTAAAACTATTAACCATTTTGTCAGCCCTTAATTCGAAGGGAGGGTGTCATTATAAGTGATTTTATCAAAATGTTAAGCCCCACGGCGCTATTTAACCTTTGCAACTCACTTGAAAACGCACTATTAGTTTCGGAGCAGGTATTCTCAAAAGCAATTACGATCATAAACCCCTTTTTTGACAGTTGGCTAAATTAGTGAATGTTTAATTTCGTATTTATGTTATTACTAGCTTTTCGCCCGCGGCTTCGACCGCGTCGAGGTCGGTTATATCGCGTTCAAGAGAACTTTTCAAAAGTCCGGGATAAAAACCTATGTTCTTTCTCAAGGTCACCTCTATCTCTGTACCAAATTTCATTAAAATCGGTTCAGTGGTTTAGACGTGAAAGCGTAACAGACAGACAGACAGACAGAGTTACTTTCGCATTTATAATATTATATTAGTAAATGACATTAATTTAAAATGTCTTCGTTTTGGGTAAAGGGTAAAAACGGAACCCTATTATTAGATGAGACTAATCTATACGGCCGTCTGACACCATGGCCCCGATTCTGCTATTTTACAATGGCCGATGAATGAATGGCAATTGAATTAAATTTGAAATTATTCTTATTCTCTTACGCATTTTGCCAATACAATAATTGTATCTTAATTATATTGACCTTGAGTTTAGCGTCCCACACTAAATTTCCAATTATTGTGTAGAAAAATGCTTAAGATAAAACGAAAATTGTCATTTTAAGTCAAATTTCATTCATTCATCGGCCATTTTAAATACCTGACCTTCAAAAAGTGCTACTTAGTAGCCTAATTTGAATAAATAAATTTTGATTTGATTTGATTTTGAGCAGAATTTGGGCAAAGGCTTCGTAAGGCTCAAAATCATGAATTGCCATTTTATTAACAAAATTGTTTTTCTTGCCGTTTTTTATTGTTATAGTAATAGTAAGACATAAAGAGAAGCGTTCCTAAGTCTTTTTAAGTTTTGTTTTAAAATTATTATTACAAAAAAACAAAGTCCCTTACCAAAATTAAAAAATACATATAAAATAAATCCCCCATCTAGTCCCAAATCCTAAGTAATTTGTCGACATTTTACGTTCAAACGTACTTAATGTCAATTATCAAGTGATTACCGCTATTCGCCGCTAGATGGCGCGCATCGGATTACCGTCCATTGGGACTTGTTAGAGGCAACACGACCAAAATACGCTGACCCCTACTCTTTGCCGAAAATAATGACTTCATGTATCTTTTATAATTGGTGGGTATTTAACATTGGTTTGGGGGATTTTGAGTCGTGTTTCTAAGAGTTAAGGTTTAGTTTGGTATGTAAGTGTTTTATTAATTAGATTTGATAAACTGAAGGCAATCTTGTCTGTTATCTACTTATCTTTAGATAAAATAGTATTGATTTAGGGCGTGGGCTGGTTAGTAAGAGACGTATAGAGTTTTCAGTTAATATTATCACGCTTTGGCGGTGTGGGGTGAGCAGAGACAATATGAGGAAAACAAACCGGTCAAGGGCAAGTCGTACTTATGAGAATGAGCGTTCCGTACAAATAGGCTGAGATAATATTATATTTTTTGGAAAAGTTTGGTGTCCTATCAAATTTATGACCGTAGTTGCTGAACCACGGTTTATTTGGTCTTTTAGAGGCAACGTATATACATAATCTGTCTGTGAAAATGTCAATTGTCTAGCTATAACGGTTTATGAGATACAGTCTGGTCACAGACGGATATACTGAAGAGACTTAGTCATAGAGTTCCTTTTTAGTTTATACATATTTAAGGGAAGTTGTATTTCAGTATTTGTTGTTCTAGATATTCAAGACAATGTTTGGGTTTTGTAAATAAGCTTATTGAGAAAGTGCCTCAAATTTGACTTGCAAAAATCTAACCGGATCGACAAACGAACAAACAAGAAAGTGAGTGTATAAAAGTGTGGGAAAATGGTGAATTTTACACGTGTTGCATGTTCGATTCCAACAAACCTGGGGAAACCTGGATTCCAAATATTTGAATCTGAAATCGCCCGCAGTGAGATAGCGTGGTGATCAATGCTCAAACCTTCCCTATACGGGAAGAGGCCTGTGCCCAACAGTGGGACGTATATAGGCTAGTATTACATTATTATCTAAAAATCTCGTCAAAAAAAAACTCCATTAAAATACATTCCATAAGTACATGCTTATTAAAATAATTAATCTTATATTCAATAATGAAATCATTTAACGATAATGTATCATCCAGAAATATCGACACGCCAAAGTCTGCACTATCTACCTATGTTCAGTAAATTCCGAGATAAAGATTGCTAAACGGATACACAATCAAATTGACTCAAACATACTTCTCAGAAAGTCTTATTATTTCAATGTTTATATTTTTTCATGAATAATAACGATAAATGAAAATTGATAAAGTAATTCTAGAAAACTATTCATCATCATCCACAGCCTTTATCCTCCCACTGCTGGGCATAGGCCTCCCCTTTTTCGTGCCAATTTCTACGGTCCTGTGCTAGCCTCATCCAGACTCGACCCGAGACCTTTATAATGTCATCGACCCATCTTGCTCCCGGACGACTGACGCTTCTTTTGCCTTGTCTTATGGACAGCCTCATGTGTAAGCGTCCATGTCTGGGCACCATAGGTCATAGTGGGCAGGACGTACTGGTTAAAGAGACGAGTTTTAGAAAACTATTACGTTATGCAATCTCAATTTTCAAGAACATTTATGTTTTTTGTTTGGATGAAAAATAACATTCTGTGAAATTTATTCTAGTAATTTATTTTCACAATTCTGCTATTTAAAATAATGAATGATTGAAAATAGCATTAAATTGGCACTATTTATTTTCGTGATGGTCTACGCAAGATGGCTGACAGGAGCTGGATGCGAGCAGCCGAAGATAGATCTCGATGGCGTGCAATTGAGGAGGCCTACGTCCAGCAGTGGACAAATTTGGGCTGATGATGATGATGATTCGTATTCTCCTAAGCATTTTACCAACAAAATAATTGGAAATCAATACACATGAATTGGGGCCCAGAAATTCTTTACAAATATTTAATAAGGCATTGAAAACGTTTACCGGGTAATAATTTACACAATTACGAGTAGAAGTGAGGTTATTGTAAAGACAATAATGGAAGCAAAACAATTAAATAGTACATGGATATATCCTCATAAATATTGACTACAATATGACTCAAATTCTTATCAACCGTGCATGTATGATAAAAAGATAAGATTAATATTTAGCCGACATTTTCAGTACACTCTGTGACAAGTATCAGAGCCGTTGTGTCTTAAAAAAGTATTTTTTAATGTGTTTTTAATCTGTGGAAATAAGGTGACATATTTATTGCATTTTCTTGTGTAACCAAATCATTTTTTTTTGTTTTTTTTTCTAAGGTTGTTGTCAAAAGGTAGTGTTGTGTTTGAGTAGTTTACATAGTGATGTATTGTTTTTAGATAGATATTGCGCAAAAAGAGTTTTTTTGTAAGTTAAATGTGTGTTTGTGAGTTTATTATTTACGCTATGGAATAATGCTTTTGATGTGTACAATATGAGGTATTGATATAATCTTGTTGACAATGAGAGTGATAATAGCACTGATTCTACACTTTGCAAGAATTTCGACGTCGATACCTTCCATGTCCGTGCTAAGAAAAACCTTTTGACTAGTTGTATATTTCAAGATAAAAGGAAAAGCAACACATTGCTATCTATCAATGTGTTTCACCTGGGCCCCGATTCTGCTATTTTACAATGGCCGATGACTGACGGGCGATTGGATTAAATTTCTGAAATTATTCCTATTCTCTTAAGCTTTTTGAAAATACAATAATTAGAAGTTAATTGTATTGACCTTGAGTGTACGGTCCCATACTAAGTTTTTAATTTTAGTGTAGGACAAAATGCGAAACGTGTCGTTTTGAGCCCATTTTCATTCATTTATCGGCCATTGTAAATAGCAGAATAGGGGCCCTGAAACGCCTAGCGGAGTTTTTAAAGTAAAATTCCAGGCTTAAATCTCATTTGACTTGAACTATCAAAAAGATATTCTTGAAATGGAGGGATTACACAAGTAATCTATTTCTAGAAACCAGTTGTAAATTAATTTTAGTGTCTGTATTTTCTGTTTGTTGCCAATGTATTGTTATCTCTTTCGTTAAAGGACACGTCGATTGGAATCGTTTCTAATAATGATGATCGGTACTTAAAGTGAAGTCGTCACTACATTATGATGAGTTTTCCTTTTTCAATGCAATCTAAAGTATAAGAATTGTGTAAGGTCATGAGACAAGAATTGCTTTTCTATACTTCTATACTAATTAAAGCTGAAGTGGTTCTTTGTTTGTTTGTTTGAACGCGCTAATCTCAGGAACTACGGGTCCAAATTGAAAAATTCTTTTTGTGTTAAATAGACCATTCATTGAGGAAGGCTTTAGGCTATAAACCATCACGCTGCGACTAATATGAGCGAAGATAAAATTGAAAATGTGAAAAAAGCATGGCAGGTCTAAATCATAACTTATATCTTCTACCCACGGGGACGAAGTCGCGGGCAAAAGCTAGTTATAAATGTATTTAAAGGATCAATAAAACAATAGAACCGATCAAAACAATCCAGTACAAAATTAGCCATACAAAGATACGATACATTTACAGTATAAGAAACAAACAAGTGAAAGTTGGAAAAAACTTTGAAAACAGCTGCGTAAACATTTACCGATGAGAGTAGTCAGACCAAAAATTAGGTTTTTGAGTTCAAACGTGTTTATTATGTTCTAGAACCAAACTTTTCTTAAATAATATAGCCTCGCCTTAAAGTTATATAATTGTAGTTTTAAATTACCTGTAGACGATCATTATCGTCCTAGCCTTGTCCCAACTATGTTGGGGTCGGCTTCCAGTCTAACTGGATGCAGCTAAGTGTTTTACAAGGACCGACTGTTTATCTGACCTCCTAAACCCAGTTACTTGGGCAACACGATACCCCTTAGTTAGACTGGTTGTCAGAGTTTCTAGCTTATGACTACTCGTAACGACCGTCAAAGATTTATTAAAACCACAATTTAACCTGTCTTCCGAAACAAGGAGGACCTCGTTATGTGATATATGGTCACCCATACTCAGAACGATCCGTATCAAACGTAGCCTAACCTGTGATCGATCAATTTGTGATGTTGTAGCTTAGCCACGAGCTCCTAATGACAAAAGAATTTTATTTTATGAAAATTTCGTTTAGTTTTTTTAATTAAGTTCTTGATTACCAATACCCTCAAAATAAACATTTGTATGTATGTGTGTATAAACATATGTGTGTAGTAACATCGTAACTACTAACGTTTGCAATAAATCCGTATTGTTAGTGTTAATATCTACTAAATATGTGAGAAGTCACGACTATTTGTTGTCATAGCTAGTTATGATTCAGACAGACAACTGAACACTTCAGTATACTTATTGCATTAGGTAAATAAGTATCGTATATTAAGCGTAAAGACATGGTATCGAAAATGTGATGTGATGAAAAACAAATTTAATAAGTGTGCCGAGATAAAATATAGTTATAATTTGGTGAAAATATCTGATGAAGTAAGAATAGAATAGATATTTGTTTGGGCTTTGCTTGTAATTAATCAAAAATGATCTCACGGTAATATCGATCTTATATTTTAAATCAGGTTATAAACTATTTGTGTACCAAATTTTGACCAAAACCGTTCAGTAGTTTATGCGTGACAGAGTAATATACATTACAAACGTTTGCGTTTATATGTAATATTAGTAAAATTGAACACAATCATAAAATCTTTAAAACTTAAAATTGTAATACGTAACGAAATGACAAAGAATATACCTACTCAATCTACAACTAACCTAACCTTATTCGACTTAACACATATTTTGTGAATATTCTTTATCTACGAGATTATGTTGCGATAGTAACCAGTTGTAAAACAGTTAGTCACTTGTGTTACATTTGTTTTTAACAGGAAAATGGGTGGTCGAGTGCTAGCGTGTTTTGTTTTCGCCGTTTTCGTAATCGGGGTCAGCGCTGACGGTAAGTAACGCCATCTATTGACGAAACTATGTAAACTATAGATTTAAAATTGTGTAGGGATTAAAATGTTTTTTGTTAACTCTATAATTTTAAAACATGTTCTTGGAAATAAGGAACAGCGTGTATTTTGAGATTTACGCAAAATTAATTTATCATTCAAAAAGTTTCAAGTTTCAACTAAAAAGCGACAAACAGCGCCATCTCTTGCCGAATAGCAACATTAATTTTCATTACAATAACTTTTCAGAGCAAACTTCAAATACAACAAATGTGCTACCAAAGGATTCCAACATTTGCAAACTGTGCCATTGCAAGGACAACAATGTCGACTGCTTCGACCAGAATATATCTACTTTCTTTACAAAGCAAGAATGGAGTGGTAAGTAAAGTAACGTCTTAATATACCTAATATTATTATGTTTGTGGAATACATGGGCAGTGCCGGCATTAGGGGGGGGGGGGCGGTGGCCCAGGGCGACAATTTCGGGGGGGCGCCAAGGTCTGAAGTTGGAGTCTCTTGCCTCTCCTGGCGCAAACCCTCAGAACTGTGCTCTACGCTAGAGGTGGAATACTTCCACCGTCAAACGTAACGCTAAAGGAAAGATGAAATTGATGAAGATATTGCTTACCTCAATTGGGCGCCACAATATTTTCGCCCGGGGTGTCAGTGGCCCTTACGCCGGCACTGTACATGGGGTAGGTTTCTTCTAAATCCGCAATAATTTTACTTTAAGCCGTCGAAGTAGGCCCTCTGGTGTCAGAGTTTTAAGTGTCCGAAGGCTTCTGCCTGAATCTTGATTAATGCCACGTTCATTATTAATTAATCTTATTTGTTTTCAAAGACGTAAAAATGAACGCCTGGATATTTATCTTAGTTAATACTTACCTAGATATAAACTTCTAAATGCTTCTATAATATAATTAGTTTCCATTTAAGCTTAAAGCGACCTAAACTTTGTAAAGCGAAAGATACAGTGAGGTATAAAATTGACTGAGATGTATGACTGAGAATAATGTCAGAAATAATTAAATGAAAACGACGATACAGCGTGAACTAAATCAAAATCAGTGTATCCGTTCAATGGGTACTATACCACAGATAAACGTATCAAATAATACTACGTCGTTTTCCGACGGAGGTTAAAACAATCTTGGAAACGGATATAATAATCAATTATCCAAATTTCAGAAATAACGGATTTAAAACCAAAAAATGTGGACTTGAGTGAGAATTTGTTCGTCAACGTGACGGTCATGGCGGATCTATCAATTGAAGTGCTGAACCTTTCACGATGCAAGATCGAGAGGATTGAGAACGCAGCCTTCAGGGATCTGCAGGAGATGAGGGTTTTGGACTTGAGTTACAACAAACTGACGACGGCGAATCTGAGTCCTCATGCTTTTGAGGTAATTTAAAAATTTGTTGTTAAACATTTGCATTCATGAATTAAATATTTGAATAGTAACTATAGTGAGAATGATTAATTATTCAACGATGCAACGGTTTACTCTCGCGTATTCGACTCGCGACCTTTCCTCGTCAGTTCATGATTAAGGATTCTGCTTGGATCTGAAACTAGTCGGTAAACCGTTGTATCATTCAATAACGAATTATTCTCACGATAGTTACCATATTTTTTTTTAAATTGTTCCCTCAGTATGTATTTTAATCTTTTTGTCGCGGGGGTTTAAAACCATGCTAAGTTGCATTCGATTATGTCGCGTAATGAAAAACTAAAATGTTACAAATATACTGCGTAATGAAGAAATATTCATTAACCATAGCTGTGATAAATGGTACGTACGATACAGCGAGATATTCTGATTGTAAGCATCATTTAAATTTAAGAGTAAATTAATAGTCAGGTTACGTCTCAATTATTATTTAAGGAGTCTTTCTACCAATAAAGTGGGAAAGGAATCAAAATTGATTCCTTTCATTATTCTTAATAAAATTATTTTTTTCTTTGTAAATTTCTCATTTAATCATTTCATTGATAAATTTATTTTTAAAATTAAAGTCATTAGGGTACAATCATTTGCTATATACAAAAAAACATAAACAATAATTAAATCAATGCATCAAAAAATTCATCGGCATCGCTGCCGGCTGGGAGTGTGCCCAAAAGGCTGGCAGCATTGCCACGTTGAATGGCAATGCTAATCCTCTGTGCGAGGTAAAAGCCAGCCTTTGGGTCACGAGAAGTGTCAACGAGACGCTTTGCTAGGTCTTTAAAAAGCGTTTTGGCACTCGGCGTAATTTCTCATTTTGTAAAATCTATTTCTCCTTTCCAGGGTCGCTACTCCGCGGAAGAGTACAAACCTTTGGCATCCATGAGGGTCCTAAACCTCGCCAATAACGACCTTCACTCCCTCAGCCAGGACCTGTTCGAGCATCTCCCAGAGCTGGAGGAGCTGGACATCAGTGGAAACCCTCTAGCAACCTTCGACCAAGTCACCATTATTGCTATCTCTAGTTTGCCCATGTTGAAGGTAAGCGCCATCTGTTGTTGAGTAGCACAAACTAACGTCAAGTTACACGAAAATTCAAAAGCGGCTATCTGGTCCAAATTAGGCTTGTGCTTAAAGGTTGTACTTTACTGTGATAATCAGACAACTGTCAGACTTTTTAATGCTAAATTCTGCTATCAGTCAGAGGTTTTCTAGTAAGGGTAAAAAAAGTTTGTTGTAGTGTCATGAATTCAACAGTTTATTACGTTTTAGAAATAAAAAACCTAAAAAATCCTTTTTGGAACAATTATCAAATGGAAATTAAAAACTAGTTTTAATTTAGACAAGTAAGTGCTAGTCTATTATTTATATTTGAAGTTTAAAATTTCATAGTAATTAGTTAACATCGACCACAAAAACTACACTAAAAAGTCCTCAAAAACTTCGTCCACTGCACGCGAGATGGCGCTGTTAATCAAACATACTTTCTCAGGTGCTACGAATGCGGTCTTGTGAACTCACGAAAATCCCGGAGAAGTTCCTTCACACACCAAGATACTTAGAACGTCTGGACCTGAGCGATAACCTCCTAACAGCTGTCCCACAGGAGATTGAAGAAACAAAGAATTTGATCTATTTGAACCTTAACCAGAATCCCATTGTACAACTCGAAATGGACTCGGAGGATTACCCGTAAGTTATTTTCTATTTATTATATAGAAATTTTAATTTACGTCTCGTGGATTTATAATATATCTTGACACATCTTGATGTTGTTCAGAACATTTTTGTGGTTTATGAAAGAACGAAGCCTTGCTTCAATAATAGTAATATCTATATGGTGTTTGACCAAAAAAACTTACTTTGACGAGTCTGTCGGTCTGTTTATAACATCATAGCTGAAGATTGGATTGAACGAATTCAATGTACTTGTTTGTTATATTCTAAGTATTCTTAGACATGTGTGATCAAAATCGGTCTAGCTATTTAAAAGTTGTGAAAGATGGAAGGCTTTATCGTCGGAGGTTTAACTTTGAATTTTTATTATTACTACTAAATGAAAAAACCAAACCTTGACCAAGATATTATACATTACAAGACTAGGCAATAATTTCTTTATTATAAATACTTCCAGAGGCTTCCCTCGTCTTCGTAAGCTGCAAGAGCTCCACATGTGCAACATGCCGGCTTTGAAACGCGTTGGTCCAGGTTCACTTGCCGGTTTGGAACAGCTCACCAAACTGCACATGAGCTTCAACCCAGCCCTCAGTGATATAGACCCTAAGGCGTTGGCAAGACCTGATGATATTGGGGAGACTTATGACTGGCCACCTATGAAAGAGGTATGTTACTTAACGATGTTGGTAACCTCCGTGGTCGAGTGGCGTACGCACCGGTTTCAAGGTGTCGCTAGCTCTGAGGTCCCGGGTTCGGTCCCCGGTTGGGTCAATGTAAAACTACATTGTCAAGGGTCTGGTGTTTGTGGTACCTTCATTGTATCTGGATTCCATAACACAAGTGCTTTAGCAACTTACTTTGTGTTCAGAACAATGTATGTGATGTTGTCCGCATTTATTTTTAATTATTATTTATTAAAAGTGACAACTGTTCTAACACCGCGTCTAAAAGCAATATTATTATGGTTGTCGAAGCGTGACAGCAATATACACGGCGTAGAGCGCCATCTCTCTTCCACACTTTCTTTAAGACGTGGTGGAAGACCTCTGATAAGTATCAATATTTTTTTCATATTTTTCAATACCTTACATCTCCCACTGGGCATAAGCCTTAATTTTTCGTGCCATTATCAATAATCCTATACCATCATAATCCAGACCTTGCAGAACTTTATAAAAACTTCCTCTCCTTCTTCTCCACAGCTCTACCTTCAATCAAACAACCTGTCCGAAGTGGACTCCCGTTTGATCTCCCGCTGGGACCTTCTGGAGAAGGTGGATGTGTCAGACAACCCGTTCCTCTGCGACTGTTCCACGCAATGGATGGTAGACCTCCTGGTTCCGAGTGTCGAGCATGCAGGAGGGAATGCGTCATTGATGGTGTAAGTTTCAACAGAATCTAGATTATCTTAAGAAGAATTCGTTTCAATCTATATTCTATACTCTATACTAATATATAAAGCTGGAGAGTTTGTTTGTTTGTTTGAATGCGCTAATCTCAGGAACTACGGGTCCAAATTGAAAAATTAGTGTTGAATAGACCATTCATCGAGGAAGGCTTTAAGCTATAAACTATCACGCTGCGACTAATAGGAGCGAAGATACAATGGAAAATGTGAAAAAAACAGGGCAGATATAAATCATAACTTATATCTTCTACCCACGGGGACGAAGTCGCGGGCAACAGCTAGTACCAAATAAAACTCTCTCTCCATATTGTGTTATATCTCTATCCTATTAATATATATAACTTCATCTCCATAAATATTATACTGTAATAAATTATATTTAAAAGAGTTATTTGTAGAGTTTGTTGCCGGTTTTTCATCTCCATAGGAATTGCATTTTGGAACCGTGCACCTAGAGTTATTATTGTAACGTTTTGAAAGTGCCTGGAAAATGACCTATTTGAAGTAGAAACTTTTGATTTTGAACGTACTTGGGAACAGGCTAGGACGATAATGATGTACTATAGTAGTTACTAGAAAAACCACTAAAATACTTCATTAAAAACATTTTTCCATTTACAGTTGTCAAGAACCCATTGAAATGCGAGGCTATACCATGAAGCATCTTCATGAGATCCACCGCACCATGAGGTGTGTCGACAAATACGGAAACAGGCCAGAGAAGGACGGAGCTATACTCCTCGGCACTCTTATTGGTACGTTGACTGCTTGGATAGACGAGAAGTTGAGGTCACCATGGTAACGGTGTACGAAGTATCGCGGGATCGATCCATAGGACAAACGTTTGTGTGATTCACGAATGCTTGTCCTGAGTCTGGATGTCTTTGTGCATGTGACTTTAATGTTTGTGAAATGAATTGAATTGCTTACGGAGCCATTAAAAAAACTGTATTTGAATTTAAATTAACCATTTATTTATTTATTTATTTACTTATTTATTTATTATTATTATTAATTTATTATTTATTTATATATTGAGTTTCTCTTTTTAAGATATGATTTTGTCTTGAAGAAGGTAGGCAGTCGCTCCTTGTAAAACACTGATACTTAGCTAAATCTGGTTAGACTGGAAGTCGACCCCAACATAATTGGGAAAAAGGCTGAACGATGTTGACCTAATTATGTTTTATTCGTTATCCAGGTGTTCTGCTAGCTGTTCCCATCATGTTGGGTCTGATGCTGCTCTGGCGCCGAGGATACTTCGCCTGCATCGGGCTTCGGGCCCCAGAGGATGTTTCCAGAGCCTTCTATAAGAGAGCACCCGCAGAAGACAATTATTTCTAAGACATTGTTATTTTATATAAGTTAGATAGATACCTTTTTAATTATTTTTGTAATATTGCAACCCGAAATTGAAACTTTATTGTCTCAGGAAAACTTTGTTAAGAATCTAGCGTACTTGAGATTATTTGAATCCTTTTCAGACATCCTACGGTCTATGTATAATTTGGTGTCAGACTAAGTCTGATACCAGATGGTGACATAATAGCATATGCATAAAAAATACCGAATTTAAAAAAGCCAAAATGTACCTTATAATGTGTTAATTAAGTCACGTAATTGAAACTTTAAGTCATTTGATTCTTGACTAATATGAGTCAGTTCTAGAGAATATATTACAAGTATCTCTGTAGATTCACGGGATAACTCCGTGGGACTGGTCCTTTTTTAAAGGCGTGCACGGGGACACAGGTCCAATATGCACAGGCCTTGTTGAGAACTTTAATATAAAATGTGATGGAGCATCTATCAGGGATTATTCATACCCACTCTATGGGAGAACAGACATGAAGAATCCAAAGTAGACGCAGAACTATTTCATATTTTCAGAAGCTTTGTGGGATTCTAAAATTTTCCACCTGCCTTTCATTCTACACATGGTAATGCATAAATAAGAAATTAGGTATAATTTGTATTATTGTTAAGTTCTAGATTTAATAAAGTACTTAATTGTTTTTAATCTTTTGTTTTTATTTAAAATTATAATTACAGTCGATTTAAAAATATAAGCTACGGTTGATACATGTTCTTTTTAATGGGTCTCAGCTGTTAATAACACATGTTTGACAATCGATACGGTAGGCAGAAGTTAGAATCAACCAGTCTAACCAAGGGGTATCGTGTTAGCCAGGTAACTGGTGTGAGGACTGTGAGGAGGTCAGATAGGCAGTCGCTCCTTGTAAAACACTGGTACTTAGCTGAATCCGGTTAGACTGGAAGCTGACCCCAACATAGTTGGGAACAGGCTAGGATGATGACGATGACGACGATGAGCGGTAAGAGAAATCCTTTATTTGCGGAAACTTCAACTGTCCAGTAATTACCCTACGGTTAAGAATACCTAACAAGATAAACATTAAATGATAAAATGTCTACAAAGCGCCAAAATGTGACGTCATTTTGTGGTATTATTTGTATGTATATGAATGAGGATATGAATCAGTTTGTAAGTATCATAAACAATTCGTTAATCTTATCTCAGACAGATTATTGACGAATTTACAAAATTATTGTAACATTTTTCAACAGGATAATGAACTAATTATTAAATAATAAGCCCAATTACTAGCTATTCAAAAACTGAATCAAAAATGATCCTACGGTAACTTTCAATCGGGATAAAAACTATCCTAGGTGTTAATCCTGGTTATAAACTATCTGTGTACCAAGTTTCGTCTAAATCCGTTCAGTGGTGTTTGCGTGAAAGAGGAACATACGACATGACGACCTCCGTGGTCGAGTGGCGTACGCACCGATTTCAAGGTGTCGCTAGCTCTGAGGTCCCGGGTTCGATCCCCGGTCGGGTCAATGTAAAAATTTATATTTCTCCATTGTCTCGGGTCTGGGTGTTTGTGGTACCTTCGTTGTATCTGAATTCCATAACTCAAGTGCTTTAGCAACTTACTTTGAGTTCAGAACAATGTATTATATGTGTTGTTGTCCGCATTTATTTATTTATACATCCATTGACTGCACGGATAGCCGAGTGGTTGAGGTCACCAAGCCAAACCCACAGAGCGCGACGTGTCGCGGCCCGGATGCGATCCCCGCATAGGACAAGCGTTTGTGTGATCCACGCTTGTTCTGAGTCTGGGTGTCTTGTGTCGTCAAGTCGTTTAATAAAAAATGATCTATTATAGTTCATATTTTATTAAAAGCAATCTATTTGACAGTCTTCATGGTCTCGCTAAGACCTATCTATTTCATAAACAGTTTATTATAACGGCAATTTCAAGGACATTTCCGAAGCTATCGGATTTGATAAGAATGAATACATGAATTGAATACTTATGATATCCATATCATGCCACAGATTAAAATATGTGCAGACAGGTCTAATTTTTTATGATGTTTTATACCTAATATGATTTTACCTCCAAAGATTTTTTATCATGTATATGATAGGAATTGTTTTGTAATCATTCTTACTCCAAAGTTTTGATTAAACTTTCGAAAAACGGTTACTAGGCTCCGCTGTATGTTCGTTTGTGTGTCGTATCTCATAAACAGTGATAGTTAGGTAGTTGAAGTTTTCAGATGTTGCTTTTCGATAGTCGAGTAGTTGAGATCAGCACGCTAAACATTTTGAGCGCGACGTGTCGTGGGTTCGATCCTTGCGTAGCGTTTCGTGAATCACGAATGCTTGTTCTGAGTCTGGGTGTCTTTGTGCTTGTGACATGAATGTTTGTGACTTCCCAATTAAATTCTTTAGTAAGGGAGTTGTTTGAAATCAAAAATTCTAATTCTAATATCTATTTTTGATACAGAAACGGGCGCCATATTGCCGTAACGGCATTTTTGTTGCATTGTCATCCAGTTACCCCCTAGTCCCCTAGTCGCGTCTAAAGAAGTTTTACTTCAAAATCTATATCTATACTAATACTAGCTGACCCAGCAAACGTTGTTTTGCCGTTTTTTTTTTCTAGTTGTATTTATTTTTTAATGCTACATTATAAAAAAATGAAAACAAAAAAAATCATCCAAAAAATAAAAAAAATAATTTTAGTGTGGGCGACCCTTGTCACTTAGGGGTATGAAAAATAGATGTTGTTCTATTCTCAGACCTACCCAATATGTATACAAAATTTCATAAGAATCGGTCGAAGCGTTTCGGAGGAGTACGGTAACTAACATCGTGACACGGGAATTTTATATATTAGATAAAGCTGAAGAGTTTTTTTGTTTGTTTGAACGCGCTAATTGGTCCAAATTTAAAAAATAATTTTAGTGTTGAATAGACCATTCATCGAGGAAGGCTTTAGGCTATAAACCATCACGCTGCGACTAATAGAAGCGAAGATACAATGGAAAATGTGAAAAAAACAGGGCAGATATAAATCATAACTCATATCTTCTACCCACGGGGACGAAGTCGCGGGCAACAGCTAGTACTTAAATAGAAAAATATTTTATTAAATTTTTTATAGGTATTTGAGATATGACTCATAGATTTCTGCCTAAACATGTATCTTAAAATCTGGACTTATTCTTTATCTACTTAGATAAGGATGAGAAATAATAATATTACAATTTGAAGGTATCAGTTATTATACCACACCGTAATATTTAGTTTCGTTAGATCTGTTTATAGCCGTTTAGACATGTCCAAGTTCAAGTTTAGTGTTATTTTGGTACTTTTAGTGTGTTTTAAGTGTTGTTGGACTCAAATAGATGAAGGTCTGTGATTTTTTTATTTTGTTGGGGTAAAATATGGTAATTTTTATTGGAAAAATTGTGTAAATCAAGTTAAAAAAATGTTTGTATATTTGTGACATGTAACTCGAGAATGAGTGAATTTTTTTTTATGCATTTTATATTTTAACTGAATGTTAACCTTCCCCGGTTAATTTATATTTACCGGTAGAGTTTTTGTTCTATAGCAGAAGCAGAAATTAATCTCTGTGAAAATTATACTGTCTATTATCAGATAGCACCCGATTGTTGAAAAACAGCCGTAAAATGACAGAGGAAATTTAGGAATAACTTTTGAATGGTGTGATATTCTATCAAAAGTACGCCTTCAATATTTTTGGAAAACCTGTCTGACAGACTACTACGATTTTTTAATAGTCAAATACCCAATTTGATTAAAGCAGAACTCAGTCAAAATTCTATTCAATTCAATTTTTTGTTGTATACCAGAATGGTACTTAGGTTGAGTGGTCATTTGGTCAATTATTTAGTAAGTTCGTAGCTCATTATAGGTCTTGTGAGGCACAGCCAACGTTTTCCATTAAAACCCTTCGGCAATTTACAATGGCCGATGAATTAATGGAAATTGGATGAAAATTGGGATTATTAGTATTATTCTAAACATTTTTCCGGCACATTAATTGGAAATTCAGGACGGGGCGGAACACTCACGATCCATACAATGAATTTCCAATTATTGTGTAGGCAAAATGCTTAAGAGAATAATAATAGTGGTTTCTTAGGTTTACGCAAATGTTAGACATTGAAATGAAACTACTTTTACGGATTTTGTCGCGGTTTAATTTTAGATTTTAGTTCCCGGCGTTTTGTCGGATCAAGAATAAGAATAGTTTCAAATTTCATCCCATTACCATTTATTTATTAATTCATCGGTCATTGTAAATAGCAGGATCGGAGACCAGGATAAAACATTATTGTGAAGGGCAGACTTTATACGTATAACATCTTATCGGGCGATGGCCAAATGTGTTTCGCTGTGTTTGAAAATTGATAACAGATGCAAATATTACCTTAATTTATTATTGGCTGCTCGCATCCCGCATGGATGGCGGTTACAGCTGCAAAAACGTTACTCTCTTAAAACGCAGTCGGATAAAAGTATCCAAGCTGCCAGCAACCTCTATTTTGGGCGTTTGTGCGTAAAGAGGTATGAAATATACACACATTCATATACCTATTTTCGTATTTATAAAATTAGATCCGGCTTGATCTTGATGGATTTGAGAATTATGTGATTGGTGTTATTTCTAACATGTTATATTTTTCTGGATTCCGTTTCACAATGGTTGGAATGACAACCCTATTTCTGGGGTTCTGTTGTCTTTCCGTCAGCCACCAGTCTTTATCTCAGGAATTAAAAAGGCGAGACAGTTGACATTTTTACAATTGATGTATTCCTGTTGCCACAATAACAATAAAATATTGAAAATAAAGATCAAGGTTAAGCGGCGATTATTATGGTCATAAATTTGATAGGCAACTAATATTTGTGCAATTTTTTTTTCTGTCTGGGACCGTCGAAATCGCTAGTCCGAATCGCACTTGAACGGTCTCAGACCAACAAAACAACAGCGGCCTTTAACAATTTTTTTGAAAAACATTTCCCTATTTTCACAGACTTAGTATCTACAACACCGGGAATCGAAAACGATGTGATATGTACACAGTGCGATTGTACAGACAATCTAGTAAACTGTTCCGATCAGAACATCACAGCATTATTTCAAGATGGCGATTGGGACAGTAAGTTAAATATTAACTTTTGAATATTGAAACTAAGGATAGCCGAGTGCTTGAGGTCACTACAACACAGTCGACGTGTCGCGGTTTTGGTAACAGCGTAGGACAAGTATAATTTACGAATGCTTGTCCTGAGTGTGAGTTTTGATGTGCAAGTGACTTGAATGTTTGTGACAAGGAATCAATTTCTTAATACGAGAGTGAAGAAATAATAATAATTGTCTGAATGATGGGAAAAGATCGTCACCCACTGGAGCCCGGAAAATCTTGACAGAGTACACGTATCTTCTCCAAGTTTTTGTGAAATATTTTGTTAATGCTCTACACCTATTAATGTTATTACTCATGACATGAACTATCTAACACTGACATTTTTTTCCAAACCGGACAAGTAGTTCTTGAGATTAGTGCGTTCAAACACAAAAATTCTTCAGCTGTATAATATTGGTGTATAATTGTATTTAATTGAAAATGTGTTTTTTCATTTCAGCTCTTCAAGATGTAATTCCATTAACAGTTGATCTAAGTTTTAACAAAATAAGTAAGATATACAGATTCCCTATATTACCTATACAAGTGCTAAACTTATCAAATTGTGAAATATTTTCTCTGGAAGATGGAAGTTTTGTAAATCTCCACAATTTAACAGCTTTGGACTTGACGAGAAACAAAATTTCAACATCTGCTATTTCGAAGAGAACCTTTTTTGTAAGTGTTTACAAGTTTAAGTATGCACGGTTGAGTTCATCACGCCAAACCCACTGAACGTGACGTGTCGCAGGTTCGATCCCCGCGTAGGACAAGCAATTCTTTTTGTAATTTTTTGTAAAGTTGAAGTAATAATAAACAATTAATTTAGTTGACTTGAATGTCTATGAAAACCCCTCGTCACAAGGATTCAATTCCTTAATACGGGAATCGTTGGTGAAAAAAAAAACGGTAAAACATTAATCTTTTTCAGTAGCTTAATAGTTTATTATAATTACCATCAGCATTGAAAACCCTCTGCAGAGCATAAGCCTCCCTTTGTTTATATCATTCTCCTGTCTCTTGCCTTTTGCATCCATCCTATTCCTGCTATATTGTTTGTCAGGAATCAGGGTTTCCCACCAAGTCCACTATCATCATCAGCCTTGCAAAAAACCACTGTTGGGCATATATCTGCTTTTCTTTTGGCCATTCTCCTTGTCTCTTGCCTTTCGCACCCTATTCCCGCTAACAAAGAAATCGGCCCAGTGGTTAGCGAGTGAAGAAGTAACAAACATCAATACGAACAAGCTCAGATACTTTCGCATTTATCATTTACAAACCTATTTTATCTATTTCAGGCAATTCCAAACCCTACGAAACGGACATTAGAGTTCAAAATGATGCGGCATCTAAGTCTAGCCTACAACGACCTCCACACACTACCTCAAGACATCTTCATATTTATGTCTGGACTGACTTATCTGGACCTAAGTGGGAACCCGTTAGCGTATATAGATCAAGTTACGATGGGCGCTATTTCTGAACTTAAGAATATGAGGGTAAGTTCTGTTTTAATGCGACTTTTGTGTCCACTTTGTTTGATCCACCCGCTATAGGTCGGAAATGATCCCACGGGGTCATAAAATCTGGATAAAAACAATTCTGGTTATTTTAAGTGTTAATTTAGGTTATGAACTATCTGGGTACCAAATTTCGTCGAAATCTGTTCAGTAGTTTTTGCGTGAAAGAGTAACAAACATCCATCCATTCAAACAGAGTTTCGTTTGTAATATTAGTCTGTCTCCAGCCTTTATTTGCCGTTTTGTTCCAAATAGGCGTTAGTAAACCATCATTAATTTTATTAATGAATCAGTCTCACGACAGTTACTATAAAAAAAATCGATGACCATATTGCTGGAATGCATAAGGAGTGTAATTACATAAAAACTTGAAAATTTTTCTCTCAGCATTTTATGTCAGCGAACCCTGGGAAAAAAATATTGTTTTTAAGTATTATCATAAACGTTTTTTACGTCTTTTTGCTTGTAAAATACCTTTTCTAGAGATGCAATCTCCTTTTCAGGAGTTAAGATTAAGTGGATGCGAGTTGGAGAACCTTCCTGAGGGTTTTCTCCGCAGACACAGGAAGATACAGCGCCTGGACCTGAGTGATAACCGCTTCTCAATCATCCCATCGGCCTTGGCTGAAGCTCCAAGTCTGGTGTATCTGAACTTCGATAAGAATGCCTTGAAAATCATTGAGGCTAATAAGTAAGCTCTTCTTTTGACTGATAATGAAAATATATATTCTTTTCTTTTTATACATAAAAATGAATTGCTGTTCGTTAGTCTCGCTAAAATTAGAGAACGGCTGAGATACAAAAAAAGAAACATAAACATAAACAATAATTAAATCCATTCATCAAAAAATTCATCGGCATCGCTGCCGGCTGGGAGTGTGCCCAAAAGGCTGGCAGCATTGCCACGTTGAATGGCACTGCTAATGGCAAGCTGTGGGACGAGCCGCTTTGCAGAGTAGTTCAGGACCATCTGATTTCTACTTCTGCCACTCCTGCGGAGCGGGCGCGCCTCCTGGCTGTGAGTGAGTGGGAGTCAGGTCTTTGGCTTTACGCACTACCGTCGTCGAATATAGGCACCTTGTTCGACGACACAACTTTGCGTCTCGCTGCTGCCTTAAGACTAGGTGCTTCATCTTGTTCTCCGCATCGCTGCCACTGTGGTGAAGTAGTCAACAGCCTCGGACACCACGGTCTATCATGCAGCCGTAGTGCAGGTCGCATGGCTCGTCACGCGAATATTATCCGTCGAGCTCTTGTTGCCGTCGGCGTACCTGCTGTATTAGAACCTAATGGTTTGGTACGCGATGATGGCAAGAGACCGGACGGTATGTCTTTGTTCCCTAGGAGGATGGGTAGGCCTTTAGTGTGGGACGCCACTTGTGTCGATACTCTTGCGCCATCTCACCTTCCCGGTCCTTCGAGTTGCGCTGGCTCTGCTGCCGCGGCTGCTGAAAACCTCAAACGGCGCAAATATGGTAATCTAGTTGGTAGTTACTTCTTTGAGCCGTAAATGCGGACAACATCACATACATTGTTCTGAACCCAAAGTAAGTTGATAAAGCACTTGTGTTATGGAATTCAGATACAACGATGGTACCACAAACACCCAGACCCGAGACAATGTAGAAATGTGAATTTTTACATTGACTCGACCGGGGATCGAACCCGGGACCTCAGAGCTAGCGACACCTTGAAACCGGTGCGTACGCCACTCGACCACGGAGCTGGTTTTTTATTAAAAAGTCATACATTTCTCGTATTCCAGTGCTATCACCAACCTGACCAAATTACAAGAGCTGAGTATGAGCAGGAACAGCAGGCTTCAGAATATAACGGCGGGTGGCCTCGGGGGTCTAAGTAGCCTGGTCGTGTTGAGACTGAACAATAATCCAAGGTTAACGTACTTGGACCCTGGCTTCCTGGTTTGGAAGAATGATGATGGAGAGGAAATGTGGCCGATGGTGAAAGAGGTTAGTGGAGTTTTTGGGGTTCCGTACTCAAAGGATTAAAATAGAACCCTATTATTTGTTTGTCACCAGGATGTATCTCATGAACCACAACTAAACTAGACAGTAGACCTTTTCAAAGATTTTGTATTTCTATTGCCGCTACAACAACAAATTATTCAAGATCAAGGTTAAGCAACACTTGTTTCGGTTATAAATTTGTTGATTGCCAGTTTAACTAAGGGGTACCGTGTTGCCCTGGTAACTGGGGAGGTCGGATCTAATAGGCAGTCGCTCCTTGTAAAAGCTGCATCCGGTTAGACTGGCAGCCGACCTCAACATAGGAAAAGGCTAGTTAGATGATGACACCAGATCAACAAACGCCAAAATTCTATTTCCAGTTATACCTGAACAACAATAACCTCTCAGGCATCGACCCTCGCGTCCTGGACTGTTGGAACGATCTGGAGACAGGTGACTTCTCTGGGAACAGCTACTCCTGCGACTGCAATCAATGGATGGTGGATGTACTGGTCCCAGTGCTGAAGAACACACCAGCTAACGGAACCGTCAATAATATGGTGTAAGTGTCAACAGCGGAGTTCTTTTTGAAATATTTTTTTTAGACTGCGTGGTAATTGGACGACAATGCCACGGCAATATGGCGTCACATTTTTTTAACATCCGGTTTTTAAATATTTTTCTTTTGTGTTTGTTTATTTTATTTCATGAACATGATTGAAGCCCTCATATTTTTGCAAGGCCTGAAAAAGGCCGTTAAGCTGAACTTCAATTACATGTATTTAACGATTGTACAACCTTAACATGCAAATAAATATTTTGAGTTTAAGTTTGAGAATATTAAATTGCGAAAGTATATGAATATAAATGTATGTATAAATGTTATCAAACGGCTAAACCTATTTAGATGACATTTAGTATATAGGTAGATGACACCTCGTATTAATAAATAGGCTATATTTTATAGAACTGCGTTAAAGGAGGATAATGTGAGTGCAGTTAAACGACACACGCGGGCGAAACCACGAGCAAAGTCTAGTTTATAGTATGACCAGGTCTATCTTCAAGAACATCAAAATGTCTGCTTTATGGTTTTATATATTTTTAGGTGCAAAAAGCCAGCAGACATGCGAGGGCTCACATTCTCACAACTATTTGACACATCAAGACTCCTGGTTTGTCCAGAATCGGAGAATATCTCAGAATTGTCAGCTCCAAACATGGCAATTTTATTGGGAATCATGATCGGTAAGTTGAATTTACCTATTAATAGAAATTAATAACTGCCTTAATCCTCTTCTCGCTGGGGGTTATAGTAACATTCAAGCCACTCAGGACAAGCATTCGTGGATCACAAAAACGCTTGTCCTACGCAGGGTCTAAACCTTGACACGACGCTCACAGTGGGTTTTGGTCGTGATAACCTCAACCACTCGGCTATCCGTGCAGTCCTTTCCCAATTAATGGCCGATTTTTCAATCGCCCTATAACTTTTATGTGATGAATATGTTTGACGGTTAATACAGCTCTTGTGTAGGAAAAGTCAAAAGGCCATAATATATTTATTCCTCAGATAGAAGTTAACTGATGAATATTTAATTTAATAATATTTAATTTCTTGCACCCAACGCCATCTAGTCTCAAACTATAAAAAACTTTTACTGACTGACCATGATTACAAGACAAAATTAAATGATCATCGTTAGTCATAACTTACAACCTTATTTTCAGGTATCGTGGTTACGTTCCCAATAGTTCTCGTCCTGGTCTTATTATGGAGGAAGGGATACTTCAACAGTTCCAAATCATACTCAAGTCCATACGACGATGATGATGAAATGGAAAAACTGTGAAACTGATTATTTGAAGCTGATTCGAGAGGTAAGAAGAGAAACCAAATTTTCCCACGTTTTTATACACTCACTTTTCTTGCTTTGTCGTTCCGGTTGGATCTTTGTAATTCAATTTTGAGGCACTTCCCGATAAGCTAGCAGGCTGGAATTCTCAGGGTAGCTTCAAACCCAATGATTTTAAACCTATTAATTTTATTTAGCAAGAAAATCGGTCCAATACTTTTTGAATGAAAGCATAAAAAATACTTGACAATTATTTTTCTGATAGGCGTTGCGAAATCGAAAACAAGACTAAGGGGGCACCCTGTATACTGTTCTAGGACAGCCTGTATAATATCCAAAAAGAGGACTATTAGCAGACAATATCACCCCGCGATAAGTACAAAAATTGTAAATAAATAAATGATACCTACATTTTGTATTTTATTTCTCAACATAAACACAATTGAATACACTTTATACTGCATTTTCTGTGTGTGTGTGTGTGTGTATGTGTGTAAGATATCGTTGCTCATCATTCTGGTTTCCTGTCACTGCCGCAACACTGTGACATTTTGATCGCTGGATAGTTTTTATCTAGAAAGAGAAAAGACACAACTTAATTGGCCTAATAGGCCATTCTGTTAATTATTCATTCATTAGCAGATAAAAAACTTGCAAATGAGGCATTTATAAAGAGGTGTGTGAGAGAGAGTATGGGTGAGTGCATGTGAGCGTATATGAGTTTGTGAGTGTGTGTGTGTGTGTGTGTGCGCATGTGTGTGTAATTTGATTAAAGGAGTGTAATGTATTTGCCTCTATATTTATAAGGTGATGCCTACTTATATGATACAACGATTTAATCACGCATACAATTCGCCGACAATGCGCTGCGTCAGCTCATGATTAAGGACACCGGTTGGGTCCGAAAGTAGTCAGGCACTCCCGATAAATACGCGAGAGTAAACCGAATTCTAGAAATACTTTACCTATTTTATTATTAATTTGTAAAACTGAAAATGTTATTAATAGCCCTCCTCCAAATTCTTATTTTTGTTATGCCCGACAGGGCCTAAAAAATGCAAAACTAATGTATCTTGTGTACCTACCACCTAAGTTCAAATTGTGGAATGCAATAAACGTACTGAGTATTGAGTTACATCATTTTAGTATTCATTGTGATCACTAAAGGTACTACAAAGAAAGGACTGGTTCTGCTGTGGAAGCAAGACAGTGTGATACCTATAGTTGCTATCTCGCTTCCTCAATAGCAATTGTTTTACGAAATCTTGGTAGGTATAGACACGGATAACCATCATGCTGTCTGTATTTATATATTAAAGGTAAGTTTGAAAAAGAAACTGCTGATTTGAAAACTGCCTCCTTTTTGCAGTCGGGCAAGAGGAAGAATCAAACATCTACTTACTACTAGTGACTATGTTTCTCAGAAACTGTGGAGCAACGAATTTCTTTATCTTGTTTCGGTAGCATGCCAGCCTGAAAACAAAAATACAATAGATTATTTAATTTTCACAAAAGATAAATAGTTGTCCTGTCAGGTAGGTTATACAAAAATATTGATTTGTGTTATCCAAGCATGCTTGTTCTGAGTCTGGATGACATGTGTTTCAAGTGCTTGTCATTTGAATGTTTGTGAAAACCCCAAGAAACCGTTGACAAACGGGGCAAGCTGGATTGAAAATAATGGAACCTAGAATTTTGCAAATTCATAGTGAACAAGCGTGATCAATGCTTAATCACTATTTATATGGAAACCGGTCCCAGCAGTGAGACATGATTTGGATCTACAGAAGTTGAAATGAATAAAATACTTACTCGCTTTTGGTAGGTCCAGCTAGTTTCATGACCTGGGCTCTCATGCATCGGTAGCTATGAGAAGTCTTGAAGTGTTTGCATCTGGAAGAAGTGTAAAGTATTATCTCAAAGTTCAATTAAAAACAAGGTTTAAGAAGAGTCGTACGCGAAACTGAGACGAAGACGAAATACGACAGCGAAAAAATATATATTATTTTTCCAATATTTTTTCTTAAAACGTAGGTGAGGCCTACGTTCAGCAGTGGACGGCGATAGGCTGAGATGATGATGATGAATAATTTTTCCCACTTTCACACTTATTCACACCGGTATGACACTTAGACAAAACAAAATCTTGAGTAGAAGCACAAGCAAAAGCAACAAACAAAAAGTGAGTAGAAGAGAATACGCAGGGGAAATATATGTTACACCCACTTAAAACGGCCCTCGCGCATCATGATTCTGCAAGGGACAGGGGCTCGGAAGCTGAATGAGTACTAACCGTTTCATCTGCTTGCTGCGTAGCTGTTTCTGTTGCTCTTGCTGATCCCTGTAATGTATTCATTTATTGCAGATAGCATCAAGATACAAAGAGAGACTCGTGGCTAAGCTACTACTGCACAAGTTGAACGAACAGGTAAAGCTATGCTATATTTGTCATTACGGTTCCTCGGAGTTACGGAAGCCATATTCAACTGTGGTTATTGGCTGTTATTTATGTTACTATGACAGATGTTACAGGGAGCCAGAAACTGGAAGGCTTAACAACCAGTCTGACTAAGGAGTATCTTGGTTGAGGCAGTCGATTTTTGTTAAACCTTGGCACTTAGCATCATCCGGTTAGACTAAAAGCCGACCCCAATATAGTTGGGAAAAGGTATGGCTGGTGATGATGAATGATGACGAAGACGTTAATCTATATAAATATGAATTTACAAGTAAGAAATAGAAATAATACTTACAGCAATACTTTTGAAACTTTCGCCACTAACTCCACCCTGAAAATGTATATTAATAAATATAAAAGCAACATTCATGAGACAAATTACAGCTAAACCTTCAAGTTATAGAAAAAATCAAGTGCATCTTTAGCTCATATCTACAGGCCCACAGCTGGGCCAAAACCTCCACATAGACTATCAATTTTCTGTAATTGCTGATTCGCCGCTTCTTCTAGAAATGTATATTTCTAAAAAACACAATTATAAACTAGCTTTTCGCCCGCGGCTTCGCCCGCGTCGAGGTCGGTTATATCACGTTTCCAAGAGAACTCTTCAAAAGTCCGGGATAGAAACTATCCTATGTTCTTCTCAAGGTCAACTCTATCTCTGTACCAAATTTCATTAAAATCGGTTCATTGGTTTAGACGTGAAAGCGTAACAGACAGACAGAGTTACTTTCGCATTTATAATATTAGTAGAGATAAACTACACATGTCATAGACAGAGTATCTGTACTCTGTCTATGTGTAGTTTATCTCGATCGTGATCATCAAACAAAAAATTTTTTGTGGGAATCAAACCCACGACCTCCGATACAAAAGTCAGGGCTATAAAACCAAGGGGTCAGTATATAAGATGATTTTAAGTCATACCATCCAAGTTTATAGGGTCTTTTCCTACGATTTATGGTTGAATACAATCTTGTGACGCCTCGGGCTATAATCAAAATAAAAGCAAAAAAGAATTATTAGGCATGTAAAAGTCTAAAAGAAAAATATATCTCGGTTTAGTCCTAAAATATGTATTTGTTATACTAGTATTTTGCTGCGACATCAGGAAAAAGGCGTATATCTACCTTAATAAAAGATGTCAGCTTACTTCATACTAGACATATAAATATTAATTGTAAGTTCCTGTCTGTAACTTACACTATCTATCGCGGCGAAAACTTCGGATACATTTTTTACGACAACTTCACGATCGGAGGGATACGAAATTGCGTTTATTATAGTTTATTACAAGGGGTTGGACACACAAATCCTCGGGGTAGAAAGAGGGTAGTGTCAGAATATTACTGATTAAACCTGGACCGCCGTGCCACGTCATACAATAGGGATGATGACTGGGTATAAAAGAAAACATCTCATTAGTCCCTCAGTTAGATAATTGAAAAGTATGAGACACGAATTTTTTCCTTTTTCAGAAAAACTAGAATTGACAAAAATTAACTGCTTTAAAGTTTAGGAGAGAGGGCTTGTGACGTCACGCGTAAGTTTCATTCTCTGTGATTTGGTCAATTTATGTTTGCGGGACAAATTAAAAAATACGTATCCATTATTATACAAAAAACTACAAGACGGACACTGCAAAAAAAAATTGTCAACATCCCTATTTGGGCCAGTGCATGGCAATGCATTAAAATTCATCACACTTCGACCGCGCAGGCGTTGTCTACACTGCCTCTGTCATTTTTAATGTTACATACCTTGATGTTCTGTGACCTCTTCCACAAATATTTCTTTCAGTCTTTTGTACAGATTTCTGAAACCAAAGAAGTCAAACTACATAACTTATAAAATCGCAAACAATTATTGTAGATGTCCTATCTTTGAAAGATATCTAAAATCATGGATAAACTTCTAACAGATACCGCTTGTGTAAATTTTTGCTTCTGTTAGAATTTAAATTTTAAGTTGTCTGGAAGATGAGAAGTGGCTAGTGTAATCTGATTCGTTGGTTCAAGATCACGTTATAGACATATACCAGGGTGCGATCTGGGTGCAGCGTTCTCATTCCAAATTCATTTGTTTTGTGTGCGTAAGTTGCCTAAGCAGTATCTATTGGGACTTTATCTTTGCCTAAAATCTGTCCAAAATTTCCATTTCATTTATCAAATTAAAACTGTGTGGAAATACTCTGTCGTCGTGAAATCAACTTTAAGACGTGTGAATAAGGTTGAATTCGTAAACAATGTGTTCGTAACTATCGACGTTTCAAGACTGTGTATTTAGAGTTTTTGCACATAAATGCTTTAAAACCTTTCGAATATTGAATTCAACTAAATATTATATTATTATCCAAACCTTAGATCTTTGAAAAAAACATCCGGAAGGGAAACCCAACAATTTGAGGACCCAGTTGACATAATCGGTAAGCTGATTCGTTTTTGATCGGGTTCGAGTCCTGCGCGCGACAAATATTTGTTAGAGAGATAGCCGAGAATTTTGGAATTTAGACGAGACCTAACATTAATTTAATACATGATCTTTATGTAAAAGTCATTTTCATGAATGACGCTGAAAATGATGTCGCCAAAGTGTCAAATTTATCGTTATTGTCACGTGAAGACAAACATTCATTTTAACGACACTTAGCCAAGCGTCGTTCACTAATAAGATTCTAACTCAGGTCTTAGATTGGATTATAAACTTACACAGACTTTTCATCACTGCTGCTCATGAGAATACTAATAAGAGAACTCCGTTCCAGTATATTTCTTTTAACTGAAAATAAATAGATAATTATTTATTAAAAACTAAACTTATTGAAGGAAACGAAGTAATTACACAACATAAATGACTTCTAAGTCATAAAACAGATATTAAAATGATGCAAGGATTCTTGTTATAATAATTTTCACATCGTCTAGTCTCAAACTATACAAAGTTTGCATTATGAGTACAAGATAACAGAAATTTCAAATACATACATATTACAGATAAATTACACCCAGACTCAGAACGAATGATCATACTCTTCTCCCAATCATTGGTCCTGAGAGGGAATCAAACCTCTGTTATAGCAGTCAGGATCACTAACAGGCCATTCCGAAGTTATAGTGGGATAAAAACTACACATAAATAAGAAACTCCTCACATTACAATATTATTTTTCGGCAGCTAGCTGTGCAAATATATACTTACAGAAGTTTATCGGTAATCTCATAATACTTCCAAGTTTTCTGTCCATCCATCTTCTGTAAAGTAATTTAAGAAAATCCTTATTATATTAATAATTCTATAATTAAAATATATAAACTCAATAGCACCTAGCACTGTCTCCAATTCATCCCTGTTAAATGAAAACATTGAACAAATGTTATGTCGAAAGAACTGTTGGTCTTTAGAAAAAAACATGTTACTAAGAAAGGCATTTGATACTGTCAGTCACATACAAATAACAGTATTATTTAAACATAATTAAAAATCTGGAAATAAAACAACATAATACTTCGTTCTTTTAGTACACGTTGCTATCACAAATATAAAATAGAATAAGATTAAGAATCTTCATTTGCGTGAAACATGGTTTACAATATTGGTGGTAATATTAATAAATGGTTCAGCACATTCCGCCATAACATGGCATGCAAATATTTTCTTAGGTTTAGGCCTAAGTACACTAAATTTCTAATTATAAATTCTATTAATTATATTCTATTTTACATAATATATTTAAAATTCTTTAAAATTATAACATAAAAAATAACACTCTAAAATTATACATTACATCATTACACTCAAACAAAAACTAATACACACTAAGCAAAAAACCAAAACAAACAAAATGTAAAACAAACAATTAGGTACCTTTCAAAACATTTATTATTTGTGACTCATGAATTCTGAGATACTATAAAAATGAGCCATTTCTTTAGTGCTCCTTTAAATTTAGAAATGACATACTTTGTATAGAAGTAAAAAGCGTGGTATGCCTCAGGGTATAGTTATGGGACCTTTTTATTTTCCATACAATTATCTCTCTTTTAACCTCTGTGTACCCAAATACAAGAATGGATATATAAAATTAAACTATACTAACGTTCTTTGCGAATCTTTCAAAGTATAGTTTGAGTCCAACCAATCTTGTCCGTCGCCTGATATATCTAGTAAAACAGAAAAAAAATGTTTTAGAATTACAATTACGAACATATTTATTAAAATATCATACAAAATAATTATGTTTCAGTATCCATTCCACAGCCAATTCTATAAATAATAGTTACTATATGGATTTTTATAGAAAAGATTGACGGAAGATTTTTCTATAGGTGTTTTAAAAAGCATGCTTTAAAATATTACCTGATTCTTGATTAAGTATCGAAAGACTGTAAGATTCTCGAGGTCTCATCCTTGTACTGAAAAATAATTACAAATTCAGTTTGTAGCACCTTATAAAAACTCTTTGTGACACATAAGTACTTAAAGAAAGGCGTAGGTAAGAAAAACGAGTGACGAAGAGGCAGTGTGTGAAAAATAAACATGAATGAATTTATAAGACTTATTATTTTATTATCCCGACGGGGTTGAAAATGCACATTTTGAAATGTAATAAACATATTAGTGTGTTTATTTCTTTTGTTTCAAAAATAATAAGAAAAACAATCACAAACATGCAAGTAACATGCACAAAAACACTCAGACTCGGAACAAGCATTCGTGGATCACACAAATGCATATCCTACGCGGGGATCGAACCCGGGACACGTCGCGCACAGTGTGTTTGGCGTGACCTCAACTACACACCTATCCGTGCAGTAGTAACACTGCACCCACTTCAATCACCACATCGCTTTGTTCCTATGTAGTTATTAAAAGTTTAAACTCACTCTGACTTGATAATGACCGGCAGCTCGGATTTCTTCCGTAGCGTCATATTTGCTATTTCAGTTGAGGCTCCCAATTCTAAAAACATATAGATGTTTATTGTATCTTCAATTGGGCAGACAACTGGGTATAAAAATTAAAAATCTATTAGGTCCCTCAGTTACTTAATTAAAAATTATTCGACACGTATTTTTGCCTTTTACTGAACAAATGAATTTTATAAAGATAAACTGCTTTATATTTTAACAAAGGGGACTTGTGACGCAACAATATAGTACAATTGTGACGTCACGCGTAAGTATCAATCAGGATAATTTAATAAATATATGTTTGAGTGTCAAAAAAATCCGTTATTATGCATTAAACAACAAAACGTACACTGAAAAATAAATTGTCATCATACTGTCTTATGAGCTATTTAAAGTTTTTATAATCACTTCTGTGAGGATGATTCGTAATTAAAAGATGCGACGGCTTATGAGGGATGACGCGTTGTTTGAGTTTGAATTGCGACCCCTGTGGCATCAAATCATGATAAAGACTTCAGTTGGTTTCGAAACTAGTCGGTATTACCCTGATAAATACACGTGAGTAAACCGTCGCATATCTAAAAACTGTAAGTCCTTAAGTTACAAGTTAATTTTATTTTTATAATTACTATCGTGAGACTGATTCATTATTAAATGATTTAACGGTTTACTCACGCGTATTTATCGGGGTAGCCCGACTAGTTTCGGACCCAACCGACTCGCGATCTCGCCGCGTCTGCCCATGATTAAGGACTCCGGTTGGGTCCGAAACTAGTCGGGCTACCCCGATAAATACGCGTGAGTAAACCATTACATCATTTAATAAAGTTAATTTTAGTTCAAAATAAGTACATATATTATGAAATATTACTAACCAGCAATTCTTAGATCGCTGCAAGTTGGTTTACGCTGAAAAAGAAAATTCTAGATTAAGTTTGGATTGCTTTGCACTAAAGCTAAATTCCAGCGTTTTTTTGTTCTTCAGACTGGACTAGCTTCTAATTAAAATTTATTAACTTTTGGGTTCTGAATCCTATATTTTTCCCCACGTTTTAAAAACCCCAGTTTCTTGTTTGTCATTCCGGTTGGATTTTTCAATTTTGAGTTACTTCCCGATAAGCTAGCAGGCTGAAATTTTCAGGGTAGCTTCGAACCCGAAGACAATGCAATTTGCAACTACAAAAACGGCTGAACCGACGACTAATCTCTGAATTGTTGTACTTACTTCCGATTCGTACATTTCTTTCCTCCTGTGAACGTGCGTTCTGGGAAAGTGACAGGGGTCACTGACATGTGGTGCTCTGAAAATAATACCACATACAGAAAGTTTCAAACCTTAAAAGTTGCAAAGACTACAAACAATGTGCATGTAAACTGTACATCCCTTTATTGTAAAAAAAGGACTACTGCACTAAAGGTAGGGGTTTCCAAAAACGTTGGTCCTGGGTTGGATTCGAACCGACCTCTGGTATAGCAGTGAGGCCCACTAGCCACAAGACCATAAGGCCAGTCACAAATACAGCTTAGTATGTCTAATCCTCATGCCCCTGCCCTTATCCCGGCGCATCATGGCTTCTCCTTCCATACCTTTCTATCTGACGTCATCTCACAAGACCATTCTTTGCAGCCATATCGTGTAATATGAAAACAAATACAGTTCGGTGCCACTCTTACGCCCGCCGCGTCAGCTCATGATTGTGGACTCCAGTTGTATCCGAAACTAGTTGGAGGATTCCGATAGACACGCGTGAGTAAACCGTTATTATATGAATTATGAATCTGCCTCAAAATCCCTATTAATATTGTAAATGCGAAAGTAACTCTGTCTGTCTGTCTGTCTCTAACGCTTTCACGTCTAAACCACTGAACTGATTTTAATGAAATTTGGTACATACTTTTATCCTGGACTTTTGAAGAGTTCTCTTGGAAACGCGATATAACCGACCTCGACGCGGGCGAAGCCGCGGGCGAAAAGCTAGTGACAATAATATAGAAACAAAGATAACCTGCACTCCGGTACGGGACAATTGATTTGTCTCAACAGTTCTTGAGTTACATCTGTGGTTGTGCCCATTTCTGAAATAATAAAAGTTCATTAAAGTTCTGGCGCTGTTAAAAACCCCCAACGGCGCAAACATTGTAATCTACTTGGTGGTTTATTGTTTGATCAGGTTTCTTTTAAATAACGACTCCCGCAATAAGGAATTTAATTCTTGTATCACGGGAAGCTTTACAAACATACAGATCACATGTAACATGACACCCAGACTCAGAACAATCATTCGTGGATTCCACAAATACTTGCCCTACGCGGGGATCACACCCGCGAGACGACGCGCATAGTGATTTTGGCGTGGTGACCTCAACCACTCGGCTATCCGTGCAGTCAGTTTGGGGTTGAAACTTTTGTGGCGTGGGGGCCGAGTGCAAAAATGTTTTAAGATCCGGCAATGCGTCTTTTTGGCATTTCCCGTGACCCAAAAGCTGGCTTTTATCTCGCACAGAAGATTAGCGTTAACGTTCAACGATGCAATGTTTAAAGGATATCTATCCGTATGGTCAGAAATTATAATAAGGCCACAACTTTCACACCGGTTGGGTCCGAGACTAGTCGGGCAACCGAAACCATTACATAATTTTGACGACCTCCGTGGTCGAGTGGCGTACGCACCGGTTTCAAGGTGTCGCTAGCTCTGAGGTCATACATTGTCACGGGTTTGGGTGTTCGTGGTACCTTCGTTGTATCTGAATTCCATAACACAAGTGCTTTAGCAACTTACTTTACTTTGGGCTCAGAACAATGTATGTGATGTTGTCCGCATTTATTTATTTAATAAGGGCAGTGTAAAGGTTTACCTGTGCTATCTTTTTTCATCTCCTTCATCCGTTGCAAGTAGTAGCAGTTCTGAAAACAGAAAGGGAGTTAGAACTTTGGTTTTGTAAGCCAAGTCATGACTGGTAACTGATTTACACAAACCAATTGATTTATTTCAGTGAATTAATGGTCACTTTAAAAATTGTATCTAAATTATTAAGTTTTGATAACTTTAACGTCCCACAACTTTTAAATTGCTCGACCAATTTTCTTCAAACATATCAAGAAACTCGCATATAATTTACCTTTAAGACAAAATAAACTAAATGGAAATCGTTCAATCCGTTCGAGAGCTATGATGTCACAGACAGACACGTTAAACTTATAACAACCAATTTTTTGCTTGTATATTCAAAATGACGACCCATTCCCAGTGGGTCAATGCCAATTTTGCCACTTCTCAAAATCGTCTGTGCAGTAACTCAGCTTGGATGTGTAACTTCAAACCTAACACCCTCCTTTATGAGTCGGGATTAAAAAGTAATAAATTAATTAAAACTTACTTCTTCGTGAACTTCCTTTCTTGGTGCAGCTATTTCTTTCAGTATCGTTGGTGCACTGGATTTAAAAGCAATTGTTATACTTATATTATTAATTCAGTATGTTGAACAATAATATATAACCGACTTAAAAAAAAAACTATCGTGCCAAAAATTTTATGGGACCAAATGATAGCTACTACAAATCATCATCCTAGCCTTTTCCCAACTATGTTGGGGTCGGCTACCAGTCTAACCGGATTCAGCTAAGTACCAGTGTTTTACAAGGAGCGACTGCCTATCTGACCTCCTCAACCCAGTAACCGGCAACACGATACTCCTTGGTTAGACTGGTTGTCAAGCTTCTGACTACCTGTAACGACTGTCAAAGAAGTAGGAATGACAGCCGGGACCCACAATTTAACGTGCCTTCCGAAATACGGAGGGACTCGTTATGACAAAGATGGTCACCCATCTACGGACCAACCGTGTCAACCGTGGCTTAACCTGTGACCGATCAACTTGTGCAGTTATAGCTTAGCTACGAGATCCTCCATGGCACCTATTTTACGTTTGAAAAAAGAGGTAACGAAGTCGTAGCATCCAGAACTTTTTGAAGGCAATTGAAAAATCAATTATTCGGTTGAGAATTTTGTAACTTTAAACTCCTGACCTTGGTTTCCGCTTCTGTTTCTTTAAATCATCAGAGTCTGTTGTAGAACCTCCTAAGCCCGCCATTTCTATGACTCCATCTCTACTCCCATCGCCAAGTCTTCTAGGCTCTGGAAACCTTGGTCTTTCTCTTCTCCTGGTTAAAAAAAACAGAGGCATTTGTCTTTTTAGTTGACTTCAAAAGAAAGTTCTCAGTTTCGACGATGAAATAGACTATTTTCAAGTGGATTTTGGGTGAGATAAAATCAGTCCTTAATATTTAAATAAAAATTGGGCATTTTTATATTGGAATGTAAAATTAAATAAATAATGTTTGGTTATTGAAAAGACGAAAAATAATCTTTCTTTTTACCCGTAGATGACCAGGATTTTCCAATGGACAACCACCTAAATAAATATGCAACTTCATAAAAATCGGTCAAATTATAACGAACATTGTGACAGGAGACCACTGCGGAGCAAAGGCCTCCCTTAAATTTTAACACTCTGTACGGTCTATGCCCTTTGTCCAGCAGTGGACTGCGATAAGCTGATGATGATGATGATGATGATGACGGTCTATGCTTTTTCCCTCCATTTTTTGTGGTATGGCATCCATTCTATAATCCCACGTTTTTTTATACACCCACTTTCTTGTTGGTGTGTTTGTTTGTCGTTCCGGTTGGATTTATGTAACTCAATTTTTGAGGCACTTCCCGATAAACTAGCCGGCTGAAATTTTCAGGGTTGCTTCGAACCCGATGATAATGCAATTTAAAACTATAAAAACGACTGGACCGATTTTGATAATTTGAATAGCTTGACAATTATAAACGAGGAGATTTTTTAGCAGTAGTAGCTGCAGCTTACTTATGAGACTTGGACCTGGTCCTCTTGCTCCTGCCGTTATGCATGTTCTTGGTCCTGCGAGCCGTGGCGCAACCCTGGAAGATCCTCTGCGCGCATCCCGAACAGAATATCACGCCTTGAAACACCTCCGCGTTCAGCAGATCTGTCTCGCTGCACACGTCTGTTAATATTTAAATGATAAAGTTAATAATTAAAATAGAAATAAATAGTATTATAAAGCAGGGTGTTGTAATAAACGCCAACACATATAGCTTTAGAATTTCGTTTATTTGCTCGATGACAAAACACACAAGAGACAGTTTACACTTTATAACGAATACTGATAGAATGACTCTGAGCCGCGGAGGATCGGTGGCGCATTGTTGCGCTCGCGCGTTGCGTTTCCAACTGACCAACGGTCGATGTCAATCTCGCTCGAGCCCTCGCGTCTCTCGCTCTCCCTTTCCCTCGCGCGCGGGAAAGCAGTGTAGCGCGCGGGAGAATTTAAGGAGAGGTTGCGCGGGGAACGTGTTCGCCGCGCTGTGTACCAACCGCACGGTAATTTTGGCGCGTACTATATACTAAATTTATAAAAACCCGCGTTACAGTAATAATTTACATAGAATAATAATAAAATGTAAGTAATTTACATTAATATAAATGTAGGTATATATGAATACCAAAACCAAATATAGAAAATAATTGTAAAAAATATATACCTATAATAATTGTTATTAATAGCCGTCCTTCAAATTCTTATTTTTGTTGTGCCCGACAGGGCAGGGCCTACAATGCTCCAATGTGTGTGTGCACTAATGTATCTCGTGTACCTACCACCTAAGTTCACATGCAATGCAATAAACGTATTGAGATGTAGAAAAGTTTCAAGATTTTTCTCTTTTGTAAATTCGCCGTACAACCTTTGCAAGTTACCACCGATCTTAATAATCTTAGTCTAGCCTAGATACGATCTGTAGCGGGCGGGCCCGCGGGCTACAGCTAGTTATTTCCAGGAATAGAGGTCAGAATGTGCAGTCTAGATGTCTCGTGCATGTAACTTGAATATTTATGAGCGCTCGGCAGAAAAATGGAGATCGCTTTGCACATCGTAAAATAAAACGCCAATCCATTGTGCGTACTCGTCTTCTTGAGGTGCATGCAACCGCAGCAGAGAACGAATTTCAACCAATCACGAGTGATGGCTAAGACGCGATGCGCTGCGGGACAATCACTGCACTTTACTACGCCCCGCGCATACCGCAAAAGGGACCCAAAGAATCACTTCTGCGCAGGTGAAGGTCAGCGCTCAAGATCCGTGCCGGTATCTTTATTTGGCTATAAGAGGAAGAGAGAGAGAAATATGCGCGCTTACTGGTTACTCTTTCTTATATCTCCCCATCAACTCCCGTTCACTTTTTGTAACGGTTACGTCACGAATTCGCCAGCTTACTCCCCGAGTAAGGGCGCGAAAAGAAGTTTAGACTTCAATAAATTAGGGAATCTTTTCTTTATTTAAGAATATCGATACTATACTTACAACACTTGTGACATCTCTTGTGGTAACTGAACCCCTCTCGCATAGTGACCTCGTCCCTGGAGACAGGATTCTGACAGTGTTCGCACACCCCGCAACTGGTTAACAAGATAGTTTAGTATGAAAACATTTTTACCCGACTACGAAGACATCTGGCGAATGTGCCAGAGTTTACTCAGTTCTCGCCCTTACAGTTCCGTTTACTGGCTCAGTACTATCGAAGATGACACTAGTGTTTTGAATATAATTGCTGCATCATTAGCTATTATGTTACTGGCGGGGCAGAAGCGGCGCACGAACAAAAATGCACGCGTGCAGGTCGCCAACGGCTTGCGAGCT